>NC_051216.1:7319773-7384773 GCF_015220715.1 Pygocentrus nattereri | reverse complement strand
ATGGTTGCGGTTAACATGGACATGCTGACTGGTCTGTGGTTACACAGCCTCATGCCTCATATGCAGCTGGGTGTGTTATGAAACATTCCTCTCGTAACAGTCATTAGTAGCTTTTCTGTCAGTTCAGACTAGATGGGATAGCCCTTGTTGCCCTTATGCATCAAAGACCTTTGATCATGGTTTGTCCCTCCTCAGACCACTGTTGATATGTACTTACCCAATAACCTGCTAACTGGGAGGACCTCACAAGCCTTGCTGTTCTGGAGATGCTCTGACCCAGTTGTTTGGCCATAACGATTTGGCCCTTGTCGAAGGCACTAAGGTATTCACGCTTGTCCATTTCTCTCACATCCAACAGGACGACCAAGAGAACCCTCTGTTGTGCCATCAAATATATCCCAGACCTTGATATGTGATGCTGTTATACGAAATCAACATTATTGGTCATTCTCCATTTGGAGGGGAATCCAGGTCACAAAGGCTGCAGGGCTTAAAAAGATGCTTAGAATATCAGGCACAGCTCCAAAAGTGGGTCTATACATTTACACAGTGGACCTGAGACTAAATGACACATTTCCCTCATGATTTCTCTGATTCTTTCATCCTGTTTCATTGTTGCTCAGCATCTGTAAAACAGCTCATCACAAAACCACATTTTAACATCTGAGAAACCATTTTTAATATAAAACATATCATTTAATATCATTAGGAAATGTATAAAACATAAATTATATAATTAAGATTATATTACATTTAAAAAATATGCATTTTTTTTAATTCATTTGTTGCTAAGATTGTGGTCACTGGTGTTATCAGGACTCTTATTTTACATTTTATATTATTATTTTCAGCTCTTTGGGTCGAGGCTCATCAGAGAGGAAGCATCTCAGGGCCTGAGGAGGCGAGTCACACTGGCTCACTGTATTTCATTAATTTATTAATAATTTTATTTATCAGGCAGCTCAGAACTCCTATGTGTCATCGGCGTGATGCGGTTTAATGGCTGGGTGATTAAAATTTAGTCAAAATAATGCCATAAATATAATTTTTATTCCTGATTTTAAACAGACGCACAAGGTCCCCTGATCAGCCAGTGAGTCGGCCAGTTTACAAAATCCTCAGTTTTAACCAGAAAGTCACTGGAGTCACCGTCACTGGTGCTACACCACATTCATTCAACACCAGTGACTGTAAAATATGTTTGAATTCGGCTCCTTTCTGCATACAGGACAGTAGGAGGTGTTAATGGACATATTAAGATAATTTAGTTCTGGGATGAAACAAAGTGATTTTTTAAAAAAATGCGTTCATCTGAATTCCCGCTCCAAATGGGGAAAGACCCTTATCCGCGTCATTTGTGACACTGTGGCACAGTATCCGACTGTGTCATGCCCTTCAAGCCACATGCCGAGATTCACCACTCAAACACACACAAAACACTATCCCGCTGCTTTAGGCCCTGGAAAGTGCCTCTGCATGCATTTTAATTCTATTATTCTGGTTCCTCCAGTGTTTAAATACAACCTTCACCACTAAAGAATTAGATTAGTGCTACAGTCAGTCCCAGACACTGAGTGATATAAGCCTTTGCCATTTAAGGGTCGAATCCCTGTACCTTTAATACAGCCTGAGCCTGGTGGTGGTTAGCGAAGCATTCAGCTACTCTGAAAGTAGTTTCTGTGGGCCTGTCATTAGCGTAGCAGCACATAACTATGCTGAATCAGAAAGCCATCAGAAAGACGTTAGTTACTTTGAAAGCTGTTTATTTTCTTGAGACTCATTACAGTGAGTGTGTAATAAGATCTAGCATCAGGAGCCCTCATCTAACGAGAGTCATGCAGGGACAGCTGACAAAAAATGGCAAGCAGATGCTTTCCTGTCGAAGATTAATGGCCTAAATAATGTTAATAGCAGCCATAAGAACCGCTAAGATGATATGCACTTGGCAGAGTGTGACCACAGGCCACCTCACTGTGTTGAGAGGAAGATAAAGAGTAGTGTAATGTCTGTGTGTAAAAATTAGTGTAAAATAGTGTAAAAATCCTTTCCTTTCTCTGCCGAGCTGATCAGCTGCCCATCCTGTGCGTCTGATGCTGTTGCCTCTTCTGCCTTGCTTGGTGCCGCTGCTCACCAGCCTTCTGGACCGGTTTGACCACCACTGAGCTTCTTGCTGTACAGCGCTGTGCAGTCCTCACCCTCAGATCTTTCTTTTCCCACTTTACTATAAAACTTCATACTAATAATGTTTGCTATCCGGTGTTGACCGGACGAGGATGGGTTCCCCTTCTGAGTCTTGGTTCCTCTCAAGGTTTCTTCCTCTTTTAGGGAGTTTTTCCTTGCCACCGTCGCCGCTGGCGATGCTCATGGGGGCTCGGACCCGGATTTTCTTTTCTTTTCTTTTCTTTTCGCTCTGTAATACTGATTGTTCTGTAAAGCTGCTTTGTGAGAACACCTGTTGTAAAAATCGCTATATAAATAAACTTTGCTTGCTTGCTTGCTAATATACAGTTGCTTGGTTACTCAGGGGGGATGTATCAGTTATGGTGCAGTAGTGAAGCTCTCAGTTTATGTCTGCATTCACTAACTTTGTTTTCACAGAGAAAATGCCTGAATGGTATTTGGTCTGATTTGAGGGGTGGTGTTGATGTTGCTAATGGGGTGTGACATTGCTGTGCTGGTCATTTCTCTCTCTCTCTCTCTCTCTCTCTCTCTCTCTCTCTCTCTCTTTCTTTCTCTCTCTCTCTCTCTCTCTCTCTCTCTCTCTCTCTCTCTCTCTCTCTCTCTCTCTCTCTCTCTCTATCTCTTATTGTGACTGTGTGGGCCAGTGGGAAAATGCCTTGGCCCTCACTTCTCTTAGACCATCCTTATTAGGAACTCTAGTGGAACTGCAGAATGAGGAGAAAGGAGAAAGAGGGAGTGAAAGACGGAACATTGACTGCATTTGCATGCACTTATTAATCCAACCATAATCAGATTTCTGTAGGTATCTGATTTCTTAGATGGAAGTGAGGTCTAGGAATCAGATAAAGAGGCTGGATTTTAGCTCAGTAATCAGGTTTCTCAGTGCTGTGAGCTCTTACTCTGATTTCTTTCAGATTTCTCAGTCTGAGCGTGCACGAAACAGACGGCTGTACTGGAAATAAACGAGCGAAATGGCAGCAAAACACTTCTGGAACGACGCTGCAGCCAGCTACATGTCTGATGAAAAGATGGAGTTAAATATTCACCTTTTAGATGAAGTCGAATTCAAAAAAAAAAGTTGAATTTTACATTGTGTTTACATCACGTCTTCTTCTGTGAGTTTATTGGCTGGTTGAAAAGCAGAAATCTGATTACTGTCTGACTCACGTAGACCTGGAGTTTCTCTGTTATCTGATCACTGGAGTGCATGTAAACGTGTCGATCGGATGACAAACAAAATCTGATTGTGTGTTATCAGATTGTTAAGTGCATGTACTGTAAACACACTGATTTTATTGGAACTGTGTTTGCCGATGAAATGACACCTGCATTGTTTAGAAGAATGCGTTTTGAAGTCATTTCTATGCGCCCCCTAGTGGCTATTCTGAGATTTTGGTATTGCTATGCCAATTGGCCAGTCAGGTTTGCTTTTTGCTGTGGTATCTAGGTAGATATAGCTAAGTGAGCTCTCCTATTGGTTACCACTTCAGGAGCTGAAAAGAAAGCCTTACACCTAAGATAACCAGTAGCATGATCATGAAGTAACAGAGGAATCAGCCAAATCATGTTTTATTTTCAATTAGCAGGGCCAATTTGAGAAAAACGTCACTCTAGGTCTTCTGGAAGTTGTACCTCACTTACTGTAAATACAAGCAGCAGCTCAATCAGATGGGTTTAAAAGTCTGAAGACCCGACAAGGGGACACTATTCATGAGTTGGAAATGACTTGATGGTGCTTAAATAATGGTGAGTACTTTAAAAATATGAAGAAAATAAACATTTAAGAAATAAAAAGCAATCTAAAAGTATTTAAGAAGTATTCAATTTCACTAATACTTCAGTACAAAACGTCCAGAGTATTACTTCAGTACTGTAACAAAGTACAACTACTCAAATACTTCCCACTCCTGAAAAAGGGCCAGTGCTAACACAGCTTCAAGTTGCTAGAAGTGATGAAAGCTGATTGGAGCTGAATTCCCAGCGTGGCAGTGTGGCAGGGAGGCAGCGGTGTTTTGATGCTGCTGATGTGCCATCGGCTGGCATCTGCGAAAGCGTATCCGCTCGCATTCATAATAGAGTCAGAGAGTGTGAAGGATGCTGATGTGTGCGGCTGATGTGCGAGTGTGTTGTGGAGCAGAAGCGAGGGTGTGTGGTGGTGGGATTGTGATTAGCAGGCTTTTGCAGCTGGTTGGGATGGGTACGGGGAGGGGATCCGAACACAAAGCCCAGGGAGAGGCACCTGGTGGCCCGGGACTCAGACGGCCATGTCGTTTCTGCTTTCACACTCCACCGCACTCCTCCAGAGCACAAAGCTGAGCTCCAACAACATCAGCAGAGCCAACAGCTGCACCACTCACGCCCATCAGCATCCTCGCAGACTCCACTGCTGCCTCCTACAGAGCTCCAGGCTACAGCACGCATCACTACACACATGCACACTCTCATATAGATACAAATGCCACATCCTCCCTTCCCAGCAGGCAGTGTAAGCAGTGCCATAAAACAATTCTGCTGAAGGTGTGTGGGGTGTAGGCACCAGAGGGGAACCCTCAGGGCAATCTAGGCCCTCAGAGAAGGCCTAATGATTTCTGGGAACTAATAAATACACGCCAGTAATTTTTAGCTCAATTTTTATTAAACAGAATCATGTTTGTATTTAAACTGCACTAATTACAGTTCTACTCTAGTTCCAACGTAATGTTTTGAATGGAAACAAAAGGGTTAAACTCTTGAAATGTCCAGCAGAAAATTGGCCAGTCAAGATTCGGTATCTAGCGTGCTCTCCTATTGGTTAGGACTTCAGGAGCTGAAGAGAAGGCCTAACACATTAGGTTAACCATCAGTATGTGTAACAAAGTGACAGACATGCCTTCTGGAAGTTCTAGATCACTTACTGTGAACACAAACAGCAGCTCAATCAATTGGTTGATAGAAATGGAAAATAAGCCAAAGCTCTTCACTGACAGCTTCACTGGGAAACTGCTTTAAGGTAAATATATATATCTCTGCCTCAAGCTTAAATACAACAGAGAATTTATTTAACAAGCTTCAAATGTTCCAGCGCCCACAGACGGACCCAAGGTTTTTATTACACTTGTATATAAGAACAGCTCAGCCAGTTTGCAAAGAAGTGTCCTCCGGAGGCTGCGTAGACCTACAAAGGCAGAACCGGAATTAGACGTTCTGCTTTACGGCAGATTTTCTGTTTGTGTCACAGCACTGCTGTTCCCACCCTTGCGGTTGCATCACGAAACACCGCTCCTGTCAGGTTCTTCTAAAGTTCTTTAAAGATAGAGCCAAAAACTTTGATTTTAATTAGAATTAATTTTGTTTTTTTAATTGTGTTTTTTTTTTTTTTTTACATTTGTTTCGTTAGCTATTCAACCCTGTTTCAACGCAATGCTTACATTTAAAAGTGTGCTCTTCAGCTGCCACTCGTTCCTCTGCTGATGCCACCATGTTCTTGAACCCTCGCCGGCATGCAATGAACCTCGGGATATGTTGGCTGGTGAAGGATCCACCTGTTGGATCCCTTGATACCATGGAAAATAAGGACACATTTCTCGGCCGCTAATGAAGGACTCTTTGAAATGGGACAGTTCAGTCGTGCCACTGCGATGCAGTCGGCCTTCAAATACAGCTGCCGAGGGATGCAGCCCCTGAATTGGGACACGGCTACTGAAAAATAAGCCTTAGTATGTAATAAGCCTGGGATTTCAAGGGGGTGATTTAGAATGGGCAAAAATCATTGTGAGCTACTAGAATCCCGTTGGCCTGCTAGCAGAAATTTGCATCGTAGAGGACGGTTTGTCCTCGAGTTTTGACCGAGTTTTGACATTTATGGCCCAAATTACAGGTCTAGCTCTAACAGTCATGGTTCACCACCGATAGGCACACAGAAATGCACTCATTGGCCACTTTATTTGAAACACCTACCTTCTACACTCATTGCCAATGGCCTTGTTTACACTACTCTCTTAAAAAGATGATCCTTCAAGGGTTCTTTAATAAAGACAATGGTAAATATAGAACCATGAACGTTCAAAGAACCACACACACACGTTTTCCAAGCCGCTTCTCCGTCAGGGTCGCGGGGGGGTGCTGGAGCCAATCCCAGCGGTCATCGGGCGGAAGGCAGGATACACCCTGGACAGGCCGCCAGTCCATCGCAGGGCAGACAGACAGACACAGACAGTCACTCACGCCCAGGGTCAATTCAGCATGTCCAATCAGCCTGACTGCATGTCTTTGGACTGTGGGGGGAAACAGGAGAACCCGGAGGAAACCCACGCAGACACGGGGAGAACATGCAAACTCCACACAGAGAGGACCCCGGTCAGGGAATCGAACCCAGGCCCCCCCTTGCTGTGAGGCGACAGTGCTACCCACCGCGCCACAGTTGGTTTAAATAGTGCTTTGCATGGTGAAATGGTTCTTCAGTTTGATGGAGAATGTCTTGCATATGGCTCTATATAGAACCTTGAAAATGATTCTATATAGCACCAAAAAGGGATCTTCTATTGTTATCATGTCAAGCCTATAATGATACAAGAGCCCTTTTTGGTGTTATATAGAACCCTTTTCAAAAGGATTCTACATAGAACTGTATAAAGCACATTCCTTGTCAATCTGAAGAATCATTTCATGATGCAAAGAACCCTTTAATCATACATAGGGTTCTTTGAGTGTTCATGGTTCTATATAGAACCATTTTCTGTACTAAAAGACATCTTTTTTAAAGATGATTCTTTATAGCACCAAAAAGGGTTCTGCTAGTGTTATGATATTAAGTTTAACAGTAGATGAACCCTTTTTGGTGCTGTATGGAACCATATACAACACACTCTCCCTCACTCTGAAGAACCACTCCCATGATTCACTGTTTTTAGAAGAACCATTATTTGGTGCTATATAGAACCATATACAACACATTTTCCCTTATTTTAAAGAACTATTTCACCATGCAAAGAATCATGTAAGCAAGTAAACTGTTCTTTGAGCGTTCATGGTTCTATATTGAACCATTTTCTTTACCAAAGAACCCTCGAAGAACCCTTGTAGGCATCAGATCAGCGTGATCTGACTGTGGTGATCAGTTCAGCACCTAATCAGACAGTGGTGAAGCATAACTATTAAAGCTAGGCCTTCAGCTCAGGCCTGTTCTTATTTTACATGAATATGTTTTGTTGGTTCTAGATTTAACATGGATATTTGAAGCTTGCAAAAGACAAAATTCTGGTGGTTCTCCTCTGTGATAGAGAATCCGTGATAGATGCTCTTTAAAGCACCTCTATAAGACAATGGTTCTATATAGCACCAACAAGTGTTCTTCTATTGTTCCCAGTCTGAGGGCATTTTCTGGTACTATACGGAACCCCTTTAGCTAAGAGTGTAGAAGTGAATGGGTCTGATTGAGTATCGGTCAATCTAGCATCAAGCTGCCACAGTGGGTGATGTCAAATGATAATGACGTCTGAGAGAAATCCAAGGCAAACTCGCTTCAGTCCAACAGCAACATCGTCTGCATGCCCCCGCGCCGTGATGAATGACGGGACGTTCAGGGTGAACGCTGAAACGTAAAGCCGGGTAATAAGAAGGCATTTCCACTGGGTGGGAAAGGAGCAAAGGAGCACCAAGTAAAAAGCATGGGAACCCACTCAGACAGGAAGAGAGAATCTGGACTGCAATTAAAGGTCTCTATTTCTGCCGAGGCCGCGATGCAGAACACAATAATGCAGCGAAGGCGCTTTTGTGAGAGTGGCGGCCAGACGCTGCTGGTGGAGATGACAGAAGGTCAGATATAAATGGGCTGTGATGAGATATAAATCAGTTTATGTTGTGGGCGGAAGTTCAGACTGGTTCTGAACAAAGCTCTCTCTCTCTCTCTCTCTCTCTCTCTCTCTCTCTCTCTCTCTCTCTCTCTCTCTCTCTCTCTCTCTCTCTCTCTCTCTCTCTCTGTCTCTCTCTCTGTTCTCTCTCTCTCTCTCTCTGTCTCTCTGTCTCTCTCTCTCTCTCTCTCTCTCTGTTCTCTCTCTCTCTCTCTCTGTCTCTCTGTCTCTCTCTCTGTTCTCTCTCTCTCTCTCTCTCTGTCTCTCTCTCTCTCTCTCTCTCTCTCTCTCTCTCTCTCTCTCTCTCTCTCTGTCTCTCTGTCTCTCTCTCTGTCTCTCTCTCTCTGTCTCTCTCTCTCTGTCTCTCTGTCTCTCTCTCTGTCTCTCTGTTCTCTCTCTGTCTCTCTCTCTCTCTCTCTCTCTCTCTCTCTCTCTCTCTCTCTCTCTCTCTCTCTCTCTCTCTCTCTGTTCTCTCTCTCTGTCTCTCTGTCTCTCTCTCTGTCTCTCTGTTCTCTCTCTGTCTGTCTCTCTCTCTCTCTCTCTCTCTCTCTGTCTCTCTCTCTCTCTCTCTCTCTCTGTTCTCTCTCTCTGTCTCTCTGTTCTCTCTCTCTCTCTCTGTTCTCTCTCTCTCTCTCTCTCTCTCTCTGTCTCTCTCTGTCTCTCTCTCTTTGTTCTCTCTCTCTCTGTCTCTCTCTCTCTCTCTCTGTTCTCTCTCTCTCTCTCTCTCTGTCTCTCTGTCTCTCTCTCTCTCTCTCTCTCTCTGTCTCTCTCTCTCTCTGTCTCTCTGTCTCTCTCTCTGTCTCTCTCTCTCTGTCTCTCTCTCTCTGTCTCTCTGTCTCTCTCTCTGTCTCTCTGTTCTCTCTCTGTCTCTCTCTCTCTCTCTCTCTCTCTCTCTCTCTCTCTCTCTCTCTCTCTCTCTCTCTCTGTTCTCTCTCTCTGTCTCTCTGTCTCTCTCTCTGTCTCTCTGTTCTCTCTCTGTCTCTCTCTCTCTCTCTCTCTCTCTCTCTGTCTCTCTCTCTCTCTCTCTCTCTCTGTTCTCTCTCTCTGTCTCTCTGTTCTCTCTCTCTCTCTCTGTCTCTCTCTGTCTCTCTCTCTTTGTTCTCTCTCTCTCTGTCTCTCTCTCTCTCTCTGTTCTCTCTCTCTCTGTTCTCTCTCTCTCTCTCTCTCTGTCTCTCTCTGTCTCTCTCTCTCTGTTCTCTCTCTCTCTCTCTGTTCTCTCTCTCTCTGTCTCTCTCCTCTCTCTGTCTCTCTCCTCTCTCTGTCTCTCTCCTCTCTCTGTCTCTCTCTCTCTGTGTTCTCTCTCTCTGTGTTCTCTCTCTCTCTCTCTGTTCTCTCTCTTTCTCTCTCTCTCTCTCTGTTCTCTCTCTCTCTCTGTTCTCTCTCTTTCTCTCTCTCTCTCACTCTGTTCTCTCTCTCTCTGTCTCTGTCTCTCTCATTCTCCTCATTCTCTCTCTCCATTCACTGTGTGATCTCGTTTTCAGTGTTTCTCCATTCTCGTTTTCTTTCCTCATCCCCTCTCTCTCCAAGCTCTCCACTGTCTCATTCGTTCTCTCTTGCTCTCTCTCTCTTTCTCTCTATGCATTCTCTCTGCCTCTCTCTTTCTGTCTCTCTCTTTCCATCATTTCCTCTTTTTTTCCTGTTCCTTCTTTCCATATTTCTATATACATTCTTTCTCTCCATTCCCTTTATCTCTCTCTCCTCTCCTATCCTCTCGCTCTCTATTCTCTCTCACTTTCTCTTAGTCTCTCTACTGTCTCTTCATCCATTTTCTCTCTATTCATTCTCTTTCCATATACTCGTTCTCTCCACTGTTTCTCTCACTCTCTCTTGCTCTTTTGTTCTTTCTCTCTTGCTTTCTTTCTCCATCCATTCTCTCTCTGCCTCTCTCTGTCTTTCTTGTTCTTTCTCTCCTTTCTCTCGCTCTCTTTCTCCATCCATTCTCTCTCTGTCTCTCTCTGTCTTTCTTGCTCTCTTTCCACCATTTCCTCTTTTTTCCTGTTCTTCATCCCTTTCTCTCTGTATTTCTATACTCTATACATTCTTTCTCTCTAGTCTCTTCATCTCTCTCTCCTCCATCTTCTCTCCTCTCCCATACTTTATTCTAGCCATTTTCTCTCTCACTCTCCATTCTTTCTGACTATCTCTCACTCTCTCTATTTTCTCCTTATCCATGTTCTCTCTCTCTATCCTCCCCCTCTTACAGTAAATAAACATATAAATATTTGAACGGATGCGTGATTAACGGCAGATTCATGTCATGCGTTCTGTGTAACCCTGACTCACTGAGAACCGTGTGATCCTCCACTATTAGAGCAGATCAGAGATCAGAGTGGGCGGAGTTAATCTGGCTTTAACTCAGAGACTAAAATACAGCACATTTATCACTGTTGATACAGAAATGCATTTCCCATGAACACCAGGGGATGACCGAAGAGAGTGGGGTCACACTGAAGTGACCAAACTCTCCCAGTGTCACCTTCTCGCACAGCGAGCCTTCAGTCACCTTCCATGATCTTCAGTAAATGTTAGTTAACAATTACACGTGGCCTCGTGGAGGTCAAGGGCGCCCTGAGCAGCTTTCTCCAGCGTGTACAGTTTTTTTAATGAAGCTGACAAGCTGGGAGATGTGATTATGAAGTCTGTCTGGGTCACATAATTATATACAGTATACTGATGATATACAGTCACACACCAATCAGGCATGGCATTAAGTAAACCTCCTCGTTTCTACGCTCACTGTCCACCTTATCAGCTCCACTTACTGTATAGCTGCACTTTGTGGTTCTACAGTTACAGACTGTAGTCCATCTGTTTCTCTGATACTCTGTTTCCCTGTTCTTCAGTGGTCAGGACCCCCATGGACCCTCAAAGAGCAGGTACTATTTGGGTGGTGGGTCATTCTCAGCCCTGCAGTAACACTGATGTGGTGGTGGCGTGTTTGTGTGTGTTGCACCAGTGCTTAGTATCTAGTGGCTACTGGCAAGTTGAACTCGACCCACAAGACAAAGAGAAAACAGTTTAGGTTGAACTTGCTTAGAACTTCATCTTTAATTTCAGCCCAAGATTTCCTCCTTTCTCTTGGCTCATGGAGGAGAGACGTATCTACCTGTTGATATTTTATGGAACTGTGGCCCAACAGTGATGCTTCCCACTCCTGGTAGTCCAGCGACATACGCAAATGACCTCATTGCACACTTGCCGCAGGCCAAATGGCAAGTGGCAGCAGAAGCTCCAGCATGGCAAAATGGTTGTGTTTCACCCTCACAAAAGAGAGGAATCCTGAAAAAGGATGGGCCAACGCTAGCAGTGTCACATCTTCTTCTTCTTTCGGCTGCTCCCTTTAGGGGTCGCCACAGCGGATCATCTGCCTCCATCTTGCCCTATCCACTGCCTCCTCTACTTTCACACCAACCATCTTCACGTCCACCTTCACTACATCCATAAACCTTCTCTGAGGTCTACCTCTTCTCCTTCTACCCGGCAGCTCCGTCTCCAACATTCTTTGCCCAATATATCCACTATTCCTCCTCAACACATGTCCAAACCATCTCAACCTGGCCTCTCTGGCTTTATCTCCAAACTGCTCCACCTTCACTGTCCCTCTGATCTGCTCATTTCTAATCTTGTCCAGCCTGGTCACTCCCAACGAAAATCTCAGCATCTTCATCTCCGCCACCTCCAGCTCAGCCTCCTGTCTTTTAGACAGAGCCACAGTCTCCAAACCAGACATCATAGCAGGACGCACTGCTGTCTTGTAAACCTTCCCTTTCACTCTTGCTGCTATCCTTCTGTCGCACATCAGCCCTGACACCTGTCTCCACCCACTCCATCCTGCCTGCACCCTCTTCTTCACCTCTTTTCTACACTGTCCATTGCTCTGGATGGTTGACCCAAGATATTTGAAGTCATCCACCTTTACGACCTCTACTCCTTGCATCTTCACCTTTCCACCTGCCTCCCTCTCATTCACACACATGTATTCCGTCTTGTCTCTACTGACCTTCATTCCTCTCCTCTCCAGTGCAAACCTCCACCTCTCCAGATTCTCTTCCACCTGCTCTCTACTCCCACCACAGATTACAATGTCATCTGCAAACATCATGGTCCATGGAGCCTCCTGCCTGACCTCATCTGTCAACCTTTCCATCACATTGCAAACAAGAAGGGGCTCAAAGCTGATCCCTGATGTAGCCCCACCTTCACCTCGAAACCATTTGTCACTCCAACTGCACACCTCACCACTGTCTCACTATCCTCATACATGTCCTGCACCACCCTAACATACTTTTCAGCTACACCTGACTTCCTCATACAGTACCACAGTTCCTCTCTTGGCACCCTATCATTTGCCTTCTCTAGATCCACAAAGACACAATGCAGCTCCTTCTGACCTTCTCTGTAAGGACAGAAATTCCAGGAAGTGGAGCACCACAACCACCTCAAAGCTCTATCTACTGGCCCATCAGCAGCTCTGAACCTGCTGTCTCAGCTGATGTTGATGCTCTGAGGCCTTCCCAAACCACCCTCGCTGCTTTATCTGCAGCTCTTTCTAGTTGCCCTTCCACTCCTCCATACATGCCTAGTAGGACTTTTAGGCTGCGCTATGTTTGTTCGGAGCTGTTCAGTTGCTTGTTTTCATTGATGAGTGTTAGTATTTTTCCAAGTAATTTTGGGCCGTTTCTTTTAATCCATTCATCATGAAATTCACACACAATGTAAAGGCCTCTAGGCATTTTCTAATTATGTCAAAAACTGAGAAATGAAAAAAAATATATAGATACAAGGTTTTGTTCTGAAAGCAATATGTGGTTTTATGAGGACATTCCTATTTGAAGTAGGAGACAACTGAAAGATCGGAATAATTTAATGTTGCATTTAATTTGTATATTATTTATTTTTTCTCATGCATTTATCCTGTTCATTTTGTGATAAGGGAGGATATCTGTTCATATACAAATTGTCACCTATTGTAACGTGTGGGAGCAATGAGATGGATGCATACGCTGAGGTAAGAGAGATTTATTATGGGCAAATCCATCCTCAGGGTCAAAACATTCCAGGGTCAAGGAGCCAACACGGGGGTATCGGGAAACAGACATGACAAAAAGCAAAACAGACTAGAAAACAAAACGGAGGCTGGAAATAAACAAAACACCACATAAAAATACACTACAAGAGAATACAAGGCAAAGCGTAGACTACACACCACCAAGACCAGCAAGACACTATGGAAAACACAGGGCTTAAATGCAAGGAAACAACGAGGGTTAACGATACACAGGTGGACAACACAGGTGAGAACAATCAAGGGCAGGGTCTAAAAACAAGGGGGCTGGACCGGGAAGAACTCAATGAAAACAAAAGCACATGGACAGGACTGGAAGGTAAACACAAGCACATGGGGCCAATCATGACACCCATCAGTATTACAGCTCCTACGAATGGGTTTCCAGAGGGACCATTGAGATCGGGGTATCGTATAGAGTGTGTCTCGGAGCAGCACGGCAGCTGAGCCATTTGGTACTCTACTATCTACACCTCCGAAGATGGTCCACACTAATAATCTGAGCTACATAAGTAATAGAGAGGCTGGTGAACTGTCATGTAAAATTGAACCACACTCTTTAAAAATAAGAGTTTTATTGAAGGGAATGTTTCTATTTAGAACCGTGAGCTCCATATAGAACCATTTCATGCTTAAATTGTTCTTTGCATGGTAAATTGGTTCTTCAGACTGATGGAGAATTTTTGATAATTTTTTGTTAAAAAAAGGATGGTTCTTCAAGCGTTCTTTATTAAAGAAAATTGTTTTTATATAGAACCATGGACACTTAAAGAACCCTTTATATGATTAAATGGTTCTTTGCTTCAGACTGATGTAGAATGTGCCATAGTTGGTTCTACATAGCACCACAAAGGGTTCTTCTACTATTTAGATATCAAGCTTTTAAAAATAGTAGAACCCTTTTGGGTGCTATATATAACCCTTTTCTACAGCACATTCATGTACATTTCCCCTCAATCTGAAGAACCCTTTCAGGTTGCAAAGAACCCTTTAATGATGCAAAGAGTTGTTTGAGTGTTAAGGGTTCCATATGAAACCATTGTCTTTGCTATAGAACCCTTGAAGAACCATCTTTCTAAGTGCGTAGGACCATTTTCAAAAAGGTTTTATATGGAACCATAAACAACACATTGTCCATCCATCTGAAGGACCATTTCAATATGCAAAGAACCATTTAAGCAGGAAATGGTTCTATATAGAAGTCATGGTTCTACATAGAGCTATTCCCTTTACTACAGAACCATGGAAGAACCATCATTTTTAAGTGTGTATGACAAATGAAATGAAATGGTTCTTCAGGTTGTTGGAGAATGTGCTGTAGACGGTTCTACATATAACCTTTTTGAAATGGTCAATAAAGCATCAAAAATTCTATTGCAACAAGCTCGAACTAAAAGAGCCCATTTTGGTGCTATACAGAACCCCTTTTCAAAAAGGTTCCACATGGAATCATCTACAGCATGTTCTCCATTAATCTGAAGAACTCTTTTACAAGGCAAGGAACCCTTTTATCATGCAAAGGGTTCTTTAAGTGTTCCTGGTTGTATACAGAACCATTTTTTTAATAAAGTACCCTTGAAGGACCATCATTGTTCAGAGTGTAGGTTATATTATGCCTTTAACACTGGCTGCATTCCTCATCACTCTAATCTGCCCTTCAGATCTCTTTAGGCTGGCACTCGAAGGCTTTAATGGGCTTTAAATAGTGTACTTCCCTCCTTTCAGAGCGTCCAGTCCTGGGACACGGTCAGAACATGACAACACTCCGTCTGCCTCATTAGGAATGTCAGCAGTACCGTGGCCTGGAACCCATTTGTTGGAGATCAGTCTGGTACACAGGTTAGAGCAACTAATTAGATTCCAAACTAACATACAGCCGCTGCTACAACCTGCGTCCAGCTGTATCAACATACAGCGTTCTCAGTGTAAACTGCCTGGTCAGGGCACCTGTGAGCTAAATATGCTCTGCAAACGATTCTCCATCTGAGTTTCAAGGTAGCGTATCCTGAAACGCCAAACAGGTTCTAGCTATTAACTAGTGTATGTGGTAGAAACTCCACTGCAGTGTGTAACTGGACTGGGTGTAAAGAAGCTGGTAGTGCTGTAAAAGGACTGCACACAACTAAATACACTGCCTTAAATAAAAATAATGCATGGCCACACCTTAGTAAAGTATGGGAACGAGATCCTTATGCGTGGCCACGACTTAGTAAGCCGTGATCTCGTTCCCACACCTTACTAAGTCATGGCCATGACTTAATCATCTCATTCCCACTCCTTGCTAAGTCATTGCCGTGCATTAGGATCTCGTTCCCACGCGTTAATAAGGTGTGGCCATGCATTGTATTTATTTACACAGGGTGTCATCAGCGGAGCTCCGTCATTTGTTTTTTAATGAAACTGAAACTGGGCTGTAAACAAAAGAAACGATTCTCACTGGTGGTTTTCCTGGATTATTAGCAGTTAGTACCTGTGGCTTTGTGTTGAAATGAAGGCATTTCTATTTGAAGTAGGGGACAAATGAAATATCTGAATCGTTTAATAATTTCACGTCATATTTAATTTATTCAGAAAGCTATCTTTGTCCTTTGTGCCATCACTTCATACCATATGACTTAAGATTAAGAGACCCTTATTAGTCCCACAACGGGGATATCCCACCTCCACAATCTGACCCATCCATGCAGTGAAACACCGCACACACACGAGTGAGCGCTCACACACTAGGGGCCAGTGAGCACACTTGTCCAGAGTGGTGGGCAGCCCTATCCACAGAGCAGTTGGGGGTTAGGTGCCTTGATCAAGGACACCTCAGTCACATACTGTCAGCTCAGGGAATCAAAGCTCTGACCTTCCGGTCACAAGGCTGGTTCCCTGAACTCCAGCCCACGACTGCCCACGATATAAGCCTTGGATACTCTACACTGAAAAAGATTGTTGGTCGTTCAAGGTTGTACGGGGGGGTTCCTTACTAAAGAAAATGGTTCTATACGGAACCATGAACACTCAAAGAACCCTTCGCATGATTTAACCGTTCTTTGAATAGTAACAGGTTTCTTCAGACTGATGGAGATTGTGCTGTAGATGGTCATATATGGCATCAAAAAGGTTCTTCTATTGTATACAGTCTTAAAAAAGATGGTTCTTAAAGAGTTGTTTAGTAAAGAAAATGGTTCAAAGAACCCTTTTCAGGATTTAACGGCTCTTTGCATCGTAAAAAGTGTTCTTCAGATTGATGGAGAATGTGCTGTAGATGGTTCTATGTAGAACGTTTTGAAAAGGCTTCTATGTAAAGGGTGGTATATAGTATCTATGTGGTGCTGTACAGAACCACATACAGCACATTCACTGTCTATCTATCTATCTATCTATCTATCTATCTATCTATCTATCTATCTATCTATCTATCTATCTATCTATCTATCTATCTATCTATCTATCTATCCATCCATCCATGCAGCCATACATCCATCCGTCCATCTATCTGCACCCCTCTCTGTGTCTTGGATCCAGACTCTGTCTCTTTGCCTTTGGCCAGAACAGCTGTTATAGTTGCTGAGCATTATGGGTAAGGGGAGCAGGGCACTGCTGCCAGTCATGCTCATCCTCAGCACAGCTGCCACTCAGAGACAAGAAAAAATAAAAACTAAAGAAAAAACAACAAGACACCGAACTTTAGAGGCACACTACAAAACATTAAAACACAACCGACACAAACACATAGTACAGTTAACACAACCTACACAACCGACACAAACACACAGCACAGTTAACACAACCGACACAAACACACAGTACAGTTAACACAACCTACACAAACACAACCGACACAAACACACAGCACAGTTAGCACAACCTAAACAAACACACAGCACAGTTAACGCAACCTACACAAACACATAGTACAGCTAACACAACCTACACAAACACATAATACAGTAAATGCAACCTACACAAACACAACTGACACAAACAGACAGCACAGTTAACACAACCTACACAAACACAGCCGACACAAACACACAGCACAGTTAACACAACCTCCACAAACACACAGCACAGTTAACACAACCTACACAAACACATAGTACAGTTAACACAACCTACACAAACACAACCGAAGCAAACACAGAGCACAGATCACACAACCTACACAAACACACAGCATGGCTAACACAACTTATACAAACACAACCTACAGTAAACACAACCTACACAAACACAACCAAAGCAAACACAGAGCACAGATCACACAACCTACACAAACACACAGCACAGTTAACACAACCTACAGTAAACACAGCCTACAGTAAACACAGCCTACAATAAACACAGCCTACAGAAACACAGCCTACAGTAAACACAGCCTACAGTAACCACAGCCTACAGTAAACACAGCCTACAGTAAACACAGCCTACAGAAACATAACCTACAGTAAACACAGCCTACAGTAAACACAACCTACAGTAAACACAGCCTACAGTAAACACAGCCTACAGAAACATAACCTACAGTAAACACAGCCTACAGTAAACACAACCTACAGTAAACACAGCCTACAGTAAACACAGCCTACAGAAACATAACCTACAGTAAACACAGCCTACAGTAAACACAGCCTACAGTAAACACAACCTACAATAAACACAGCCTACAGAAACATAACCTACAGTAAACACAGCCTACAGAAACATAACCTACAGTAAACACAACCTACAATAAACACAGCCTACAGAAACATAACCTACAGTAAACACAGCCTACAGAAACATAACCTACAGTAAACACAGCCTGCAGTAAACACAGCCTACAGAAACATAACCTACAGTAAACACAGCCTACAGTAAACACAGCCTACAGTAAACACAACCTACAATAAACACAGCCTACAGAAACATAACCTACAGTTAACACAGCCTACAGTAAACACAGCCTACAGTAAACACAACCTACAGTAAACACAGCATACAGTAAACACAACCTACAGAGACATAACTTACAGTAAACACAGCCTACAGAAACATAACCTACAGTAAACACAGCCTACAGTAAACACAGCCTACAGTAAGCACAGCCTACAGAGACATAACCTACAGTAAACACAGCCTACAGTAAGCACAGCCTACAGAAACATAACCTACAGACACAAAACACACAAGATACAACCCAATAATTTGTACATAATGTCTGTTTTCATTGGTTACTGAACAAATGAAGAGTGGACACTGACTGCCCAGCACTATGGGACTCTTGCACGTTTGTATCTGTGTATGAATGCGTAAAACTGTTTGTGTTTGTGTGTGTGTGTGTGTGTGTGTGTGTTTGGACTGGAGGTAAAAACACACCTCCCACGCTTCTATCTTCCCCCTCTTTCTCATGGAACGAGTATGGCGAAAACAAAGCGAGAGGCACTGTGTGAAAGAGCGTGTCTGGGGCTCCCTCTTATTTACTGTAAGCAGACTCAGCCTTTGTTCCTCCACACGCAAATCAGGACAAAAGATTTCCTCTGCCTTTCCTCAGCTGGGATGGATTTCGGTGCGTGGCATTCCCATACAGCTCCTTACAAAAACACAGGACTGTAGCGGAAGTCCAGAGCACTCCAACATGTGGAACTGTGTTTCCTTCAGTCTCGAACTGGAGGCACAGTTCACTGTTGCCTGCTAAAACATACCAGCTTAACCCTCAGAGGTCAATACTGACATTTTGTAATACGTTGACTTTACAGGATGACCTGTTAAATGACCAGCACACCAACACTGTAAGAAAATGTACACTCAGACCCGCAACAGTGTCTCTAAGATCAGTTTTAAGAGCTGAGTACCCGGAAGGAGATTTAAAGCTACTCTGCATTGACTTTCCCAGAGGAATATTTGCACATTTTCATGCTTTAACATTATTGTAATTTCTGCTGAACTATTTCATCATAATTCTATGATGTAGTTATATAGTTATATAATGAATTACATTTGAACTGAAGAATCATATCCAATATACAGTATCTATCTATCTATCTATCTATCTATCTATCTATCTATCTATCTATCTATCTATCTATCTATCTAGATATATAGATATATATTCTGTTTCAACAGGTTCAAATTTGTACTTTTTATGGTTGTTTCCAAGAAAAGCAATAACAGAAATTGCAGAAATGTAAAGGGTATTTCTTTTAAAATGTTGGAAGTAAAATTGAATTATATAAAATAAAATGTGTATACAATATGAATATGTGTAACAATTTTAGGCCATATATAAAGTTAATTGTTTCCTCGTCCTGTAAAGTTTCCTTATATACATATTTATATAAATAAAATAGATAAATTACTAATATAACATACTTCTGTGTAATACAACTCATGACAGCATCTCACATCTCTCTTAAAATGTTTATGAAACCCTGTCAATATTACATACCAGGTTTTACAATTAAAGATATACAATACAATTACATTTATTTCAATCTTATTTCTGCTGAGTTTTGTTTATGATACTCTTATAAAGCAGCTTTACAGAAGCTTTACAGCTCCACTAATGTATTGTAACTCCTTCCTTTGCACAATTTGCAATGGCCGGACGTGGAACTCTTTAGGCGTGATTGCGTGTTGGGGGTGGGGGCGGTGTGGGGATGGGACTGAGAGAGGAACTGAGGAAGTAGAGTGCACACACACACACACACACACACACACACACACACACACACACACACACACACACACACACATACATACACACACACACACACACATATAGAAACATCCCTTTCCTCAAGCTCAGCATGACATCAGCACTTGAGTCATGGGTGTAACTTCAGCCTTTTCACCCTCCACTCTTTTCCAGTGTCAGAACCTCAAGTGGGGTATCATGAGTAATTACTGCGGAGTGTGTTTTTACTGGAATGGACCTCCTGTACCCCTTTATTCATATTGTGCTATAAAGACAGACACAACTTGATTTACTAATTGGTGGGAAAAACACATCATCGGTTCATTGAATTTCATGAGCATTGATCAGCACGCACTAGCTCATGTACTAAACAGCAATGATTCAGTTGAATAAATAAAAATAGTTGCTAAGATGATGCTGTTGTGTAGCGGTGGAGTTCTAAAAATTTGTCCTACTCATGAAACGATCCCACTGGGCATGCACATATTGCTGCTGTCAGAACAAAACCTTGTATCTTCAAAATGTTAACTTTACAGAAAAGGAAAAAACCTACTTTACTTTTAATGTTAGTCAATGGAACCAGCCTTTTTTCCAAGTCATTTTGAGTTGTTTCTTTTGATCCATTCCATGAAATTTACACTCAATGTAAAGAGCAACAGGTATTTTCAAATTATGTGAAAAACTGAAAATGGCAAAAATGGAGATACTGTGTTTTCTTCTGACAACAGTGATATGAGAATTATAATGTAGGAGATATACTGGCTCATTAGGCTGTGGACACAATAGAGGCATAGCTATGTGGCACTGCAACAGGCAGGGCACCACAGGCACAGCAGACTTGCAGCATTTCATGAAAATAAGTTGTTGTGAACATGTTTAAAATGTATATACATGTTGGTTGTGCTAGTCTGTGCCAGGTTGTGGGGTGACCTGGCAGTGTTGAGGGGCTACCATGTCTAGGAGATGTGTTGTTAGAGGTGACCTACCTGCCATCTTGTCGGTATCAGCAAGTGCTGAGTGTTGGTTCTCATTACTGTTGTGTTCAATAAAAACGGCATTTGCTTACAGCACTTTGTTCCCCGCATCTGCTTCTACAGTGATGCCACAGTGGTGTCAGAAATGGGATGCACCTTCCAAGCTATGAGGCAGCGCTCAGTCTCTCCACTCCAGCACTCCGGGGAAGAGGACGCGTCCCTAAGGAAGGACTAGTGGCACACGTAGTCAAGAGCACATCCCCCACACTACGTGTGTTTACTGGGACAGTAGATGTTCTGTAACTCCTGCTTTGGAGAGACTGCAAGGGGGCAGTGTGTCCCTGTGCACTCCAGGGACTCTTTGTGAGGTTGTGGGATGGCTCTTCTGAAAGAGTGCAGTGACACTGATGTGGTGGTGTGTTAGTGTGTGTTGCCCTGGTACAAGTGGATCAGAGTTTTTAAACACTTTCCAAGAGTCATAGACAGTAGCTCACGTGCAATGTTTGTGTTGGTCATCCTCTAGTCCTTCACCAGTGGTCACAGGACGCTGTTCTCAGGATTTTTTTTGAATGGTGGCTTATTTTCAGTCCAGCAGTGACACTGAGGTGTTCAAATCCCCGGAAACAATGTCCCATCACAAGCTTCCAATGTCTGGGTTTCATCTAGAACAGCCAAAAGTGTTCATGTGCGCCAGCGTCAGCCTAATGCTTACATACGATTAGGAGACTCACTGATTTCCTATTGGTTTGGACTGAACTGTCAAGTGCTAATGAGGCAAATTAACCATTAAGATAATTAGGAAATGGACAGTGGAATTCTGCTTATTTTACAAAGGTTGGGACCAAATTTGTGAGAAGATCTTGTGGTAATATGTATGACAATAGAAAATATGGAAACATTAATGTGAATCATGTGAGTTCAGGACTAAAATACTACTAGAGTCCCATAGGGGTGGTAGCAGAAATGAACATTTTAGCAGGTTATTTTTTCCCCTCATTTTTTTAATAAAGTTTTGGCATTTATGTCCCAAACTAAAGGTCTAGCTCTAATAGTCATGGTTCTCCAAAATCACTAGAGTTCCGTCCTATAAAGCAATGAAAATGAATACCATAAGCAACAATATCCTAAGCTCCAGATAGGATTCAATTTCGGTCACAGTCATTTTGGGACTGAGGCCGGAAAGATAATGTGGTAGGAAGGACACAGAGTATTGGACTAAAGGAAAGGAATCAGACCGACGTCAGACAAAGTTCAAACCGAACAGGAAGCTTTTCCTGCATCAGGACATGCAGTGCAGTGTATAGCAAGCTAATGATGACAGATCTAAAGCTGCATGGATTCCTTTGACCTTAAGGAATGTGCAGCGTTTTCCTGATGGGAAGGAGCGGAGACAGTGGATGAAATAAGCTAAAGGCCACGGTCATATGGCACATGTCTTGAAATGACTGTCGTGGCTGAACTTTAATGGATGTTTAAGGGATTTGGCACTTGGCCCCCACATTTTTGTGTCCAAGCACTCCAGGGGCCAAATTGCAGCTGTACAATGCAAATACAACTATATTTATTACTGCGGTCATAGCAAAGCCTCTAAAATGGTCATTTTATAGGTCTATACAAACAGTGTTCCTATGTTTAATGTACATTAATGCAATGAAATTTTATTCCAAGCAATATGACTTTTGGACTAGTTCTATTAGCCTATTAAACAGAATATTTTCACACAATGTAAAGAGCAGTAGCTGTTTTCAAATGGTGCAAAAATAACTAGCACATAAAATTAGTTACTGCAAGAAAAAAGCTGTTAAAGCATGGCGAAGAACCACTGAGAGGAACTAAAACTCAAAAAGAGGAACTCTCTAAGGACATGAAGAAGAACCACAGAGAGGAACTAAAACTCAAAAAGAGGAACTGTTTAAGGTCATGAAGAAGAACCACAGAGAGGAGCCAAAAATCAAAAGGAGGAACTGTTTAAGGTCATGAAGAAGAACCACAGAGAGGAACTAAAACTCAAAAAGAGGAACTGTTTAAGGTCATGAAGAAGAACCACAGAGAGGAGCCAAAAATCAAAAGGAGGAACTGTTTAAGGTCATGAAGAAGAACTACTGAGAGGAACCAAAACTCAAAAGAACGAATTCCCTAAAGTCATGAAGAAGAACCACTGAGAGGAACCAAAACTCAAAAGAACGAGTTCTCTAAAGTCATGAAGAAGAACCACTGAGAGGAACCAAAACTCAAAAGAACGAATTCTCTAAAGTCATGAAGAAGAACCACTGAGAGGAACCAAAACTCAAAAGAACGAATTCTCTAAAGTCATGAAGAAGAACCACTGAGAGGAACCAAGGGCTGCACTGGATGACTGAATTCATAGTGGAAATTGTTAAATGTGGCAGAAAAAATAAAAGAGTAATATTCAAATTTTATAAAATGACAGTTTGTTCAGAAACGTTCCCTCCACATCTTTCTTTCCCAGCACTCACAAAGGCTGCTTGCTCGACCAGGAATCACCGACTGTGTTTTTTCCCACTCTGATGCTAACATCAGTGTCCGCATTGTGCTTAAAAAACATCTCTCAGAAGCTGCAGCCTCCACCCAGACAAACCGCCACAGAGCCGGTCGGCTCTATCAAAAGACACTGGGAGAAAAAGGGAGACGGCTTTTCATCTCTTGTCATAAATATTTCATCAATCAACACTTTGGTCATATTTGCCTTTTAACCGAAACAAGGGCTGCCATTATGTTCAATGATTTTTCATTCTCTGCCAGCAGATGTAGAAGAGAATAAGCTATATGTGTCCCATCTGGTCTAAACTGAGTCCATATGGAACGTCTGGAATATGCTCATGTGTATTAAACCATACAAAACCAATATCTTGTGAACTTGTGTCGCTGTACGTTGCAGCTATGATGTAAGCTATTGTGTCATACATGTTTTTTCTCCATAAAAATGTTTCCAGATGTGTTAAATTGATGAGTGGCTCCTTGAGTAGGTCGAAATGTTTATGGAAAAAAAAGAGCAACTTTACATTTTATACTGAACACTTTTCTCAGTGATGTTAATCCAGTCATTATTGCTCATAACCACGGACTGTAAACTCAAGAGGCCGCAGATTTTTTTCTATTTGTCTAAACTGACGTCTGTACTTGATTTCACTTTAAACGATGCTTCAGCAAAAACTAGTAGTTGATCAGATGTAGCTAACAAGCAAAGGAAGCTTACTGGTCATCCTCCCCTTGCAGTGGGAAACTATGTCACAAAGGTTTCAGGGCTTAAAAAGATGCTTAAAATATCAGGCTCCAAAAGTTTACACAGCTCCACAGCTTTAAAGTTTAAATAGCGCATTTCCCTCGTGATTTCTCTGATTTTTCTTTTTCTATCCTGTTTCTTAGTCGCTCTGCATCTGTAAAACATTTGAGAAACCATTTTTAATATAAAACAATATTTTTAATAAATTTAACTGAGGAATTTAGGTCATTATTATATCATTGACGTTATACTTCGCTTAAAAAATATGCATTTTGTTTAAATAAGTCATTTGTGACTAAGATTTTGGTCACTGGTGTTATCAGGACTCTTATTTTAGATTTTAACACAGTATTTTCAGCTCTATTAAACTGCCTCTTTGGGTCGAGGCTCATCAGAGAGGAAGCATCTCAGGGCCTGAGGAGGCGAGTCACACTGGCTCACTGTATTTCATTAATTTATTAATTAATAATTTTATTAATCAGGCAGCTCAGAACTCCTATGTGTCATCGACGTGATGTGGTTTAATGGCTCGGTGATTAAAATTGAGTCAAAATAATGCCATAAATATCATTTTTATTCCTGATTTTAAACAGATGCACAAGGTCCCCTGATCAGCCAGTGAGTCGGCCAGTTTACAAAATCCTCAGTTTTAACCAGAAAGTCACTGGAGTCACCGTCACTGGTGCTACACCACATTCATTCAGCGTTTGGAAATAAGCTCTCCTTTCTGCATTTATGATCTTAGATAAAAAATCTAAGAAATAGATTTTTTTAAAAATGCATCTGCCTGAATTCCCACTCCAAATGGAGAACGACCCTCATACCCCACCAATTAGCATCATTCAGACTACGTATTAGTACTGCAGTAGTCAGGAGCGAATGCAAACCACACCTTAGTAAGTGAGACAATGAGAGGAGGGGAACTCTCAGGAATTTTGGGCTGGAGTCCAGCAGGGTTTTTGTGGGTCACGAGAAGGCCGATCCCCTTATTAGAGATCAAATGCAGGCATGGACAAGGTGGAGGAGAAGGGGAGGAGGAGGGGTGATAAATTTCGTGTGAAGGACTGGTATTTATAGGAAGCTGGAATTGGGAAGGAGGAGTTTAGGCATGGTCTTTCCTCAAAATCCATTTAAAGTTGGTTTTCCGGTTTAAGCCTCTCAGGTCGACAATATTGTGTGCAACATCAAAGCATGTCATACATAAATGAGGGGTCATAGATGTAGATGTTTCAACAAGGGTCCAGCCGGAATGTATCCCGTTTAGAAGCTTTGTTATCCAGCCTTGAACTACACTATATTTCCAATAGTATTCAGTCGTCTTCCTTATGCATGTTTATGCAAATGAACTTAAGTGACATCCCATTCTTAATCCATAGGGTTTAATATGATGTCGGCCCACCCTTTGCAGCTGTAACAGCTTCAACTCTTCTGGGAAGGCTTTCCACAAGGGTTAGGAGTGTTTATGGGAATTTCTGACCGTTCTTCCAGAGGCGCATTTGTGAGGTCAGATGTTGGACGAGAAGGCCTGGCTCACAGTCTCCGCTCTAATTCATCCCAAAGGTGCTCTATCAGGTTGAGGTCAGGACTCTGTGCAGGCCAGTCAAGTTCTTCCACACCAAACTCACTCATCCGTGTCTTTATGGACCTGCTTTGTGCACTGGTCTGCAGTCATGTTGGAACAGGAAGAGCATGAAATTGTCCAAAATCTCTGAAGCATTAAGAGTTCCTTTTCTGGGTGTAAACTGCTTCAATTTGTTTTCATTTGCTGGTGAATGCTGAAGGAAGGCACTGAGCTAACATCACCAAGGAAAAGCTGAAGATTTTATTGCCGATGTATAAATGTAACTTCTTCAAATCATCATTACAGTTCAGAGAATAAATTACTCAAGCAACAGAAATGAGTTGTCAGATGAGGAGCGCAGCTAAAAGCTAATTACCAGTGTAGCTCTCTAGATAACCAGATTGACAGTGTAGTTATCAGGTTGTCTAGACACGTTACATCAGTTTGGATTCGCTTCTCTGGCCCAAAGGTTAAAAACTTGTATCTGGCGCTCATTTTTTTGTTATATGAAGACATAATCAATGAGTGCGTTTACATTCACTTAATAATCTAAGAAGTGTTTTGCTGCATCTCGTGGTTATTAGACTCTGACATGTAGTGGAGTGAAAGTAAAAAGTCACCCAGGGTTGTGGGGCAGTCGTGGGCTGGATGTTAGGGATCTGGCCGTGTGACCGGAAAGTTGCCGGTTCGATCCCCAGAGCCGACAGTCCATGACTGAGGTGTCCTTGAGCAAGACACCTAACCCCCAACTGCTCCCCGGGTGCTGTGGATAGGGCTGCCCACCGCTCTGGGCAAGTGTGCTCACTGCCCCCTAGTGTGTGTGTTCACTGGTGTCTATGTGGTGTTTCACTTCATGGATGGGTTAAATGCGGAGGAGGAATTTCCCCGGTTGTGGGATCAAAAAAGTATCACTTAACTTAAGAAACTTCAGTACAGATACACAAAAAAGTACAGAAGCTAATTACATTTACTCAGTTACTGTCCACCACTGATACATGGCCAAATCACATTCATCCTTAAGCCCACACAATAAATACACACTTCAGAAGATTTTGCTCTCTGTCACTCTGTCACTCTGACCCTACAGGTGCCCAGTGAGCTTCACCAAAATCCAGAAAAGGGCATTTAAACTGATTTTAAACTGATCTGAGTTCCTGTGTATTGTTTTATCTTTTTATCTGATCTGCCTTTAAACACTCTCTGCCCTTCTGCGGTCCCTCTCGGTGGGGAGGGGACCATTCACCCTGACCCTGCTGCCCCTTCAGAGAGAAGCCTTTCTCTCTCTTCCTCTGTCATCAGTATCTCAGGTGCTGTCATTCACATGCTGTGCTCATCCTTGCTTTAAACTCCTTACTTTAAACGCTTCGGTGCAAACTGGTCGAGCTATTCTTATAGAGGTGTGTAATGAAACATTGGGCCCACCGGTGGCCACTTAAGGGGTTAACCTTTTCTAATGTGTCTGATTCTTAAATATGTGTATTACAGATATTGCAGATTGGAGGTGGATTGAATTTGATGGGTTCTCAAGGGTGAGTAAGTAAAGGCAGTGGTTCATTATAGAATCATTAGAAGACAAAGAACCATTTGAATAATTCATTGGTTCTTTGCAGTTTCAAAAATGGTTTGTTTTGTGTGGTCTGCTCTTATTATGCTGTAGTTACTTACACCGTTGTTATTATTATTATTATTATTATTATTATTATTATTATTAATATGTACATGATTAGGGAGCAAAATAATTGATTTCCATTGCAATATGGCTCCAAACCAAATAAAGTATAGCATTATTATTATTACTATTGTCATGTAGAATGTCCAGTATAGTGATCCACTAATATGAATATGTGGTGCTTTAAAAACCAGTTGATACATTTATTAAACAGACGGCACAATCTGACTGCGATGGACTGGCGGCCCATCCAGGGTGTATCCTGCCTTCCGCCCGAAGACTGCTGGGATAGGCTCCAGCACCCCCCGCGACCCTGACGGAGAAGCGGCTTAGAAAATGGATGGATGGATGGACAATCTGACTGCTTAAGAGGCATTCTACCTAAGAGGAACCCCCCAGGTTTCAGATGATTTTCATGAAAAAGAAATTTTATATATACAGTACTGTCTTAGTTTTAGGCACCCAAGACACATTTTCAAAATCTATTTATTTGTGGAGAAGCGGCTTAGAAAATGGATGGATGGATATTTGGGTTTATTTGCTGAGAAAAGTTTTAATATTTGAATAAACTCAATTTATAGAATATTAACAATGATTATATATATATAAAATAGTGATTTTCTGGATGTTTGTGTGTTCGTGTGTTTACCCATCTCCAAGCCTCTCCTCGAGGAAGCCCAGTATTATATGTAGTTAAAAAGCAGCTCCTGGTTTGACCAATCAGAGCTCAGTAAATTGAGCTCATGATGTAATTGATGATATTAACGAGTCTCTGTGGCGGCTGTGAAGGTGTCCAGGAAAAATATGGACCCAAGAAATTCTTGTTACTTTTTATTGTTTTTATGTTTATTTGAATTATGAATACGACTTTATTCTAATGTATATTGTGATAAACTCACTGTTGAAGTCAACTGTTTAAAAAGTTGCTTAGATGCCTAAAACTTTCGCATAGTGCTGTATATACATCTAATCATTATTAAAACAGAAAATGGAAACATTATATAACTTCTGCAAGATCGTTATTGACCTCCAGCCCCCTTTGGTCAGATTCTGAAGAAGAGGATGATCGCAGAACTACATCAAAATCTGAACCTGTCGTTGATCCTAACTGAGCTTTTTATTTGAGGCAATACAATTCAGCAAACAAGCTGTGAAATGCTTTACAGACTGACTGTAACAGAACCACATTCAGACTAATATGGAAAAATCTAGGTAAAGGTGAGCTGAACCTGATATTAGTAACGCAAGAGGCTGCTACATTTTTTTGGCAGAAGGAACTACTAATATTAAAGCAGGTTAGGCTCAATGTTTTGTGCTTTGTTTTTCTTTATTTTATAGAATTGTTGTCTAGAAGTAATAGAACTCTCGAGGCTATATGTTGCATTAAATGCAGTCTTTCTCGTGTTCTGTTGCTTAACTAACGTACATTCTGTATAGCTCCAAAGGGGGTTCTCCTATTAGTTTTTTTCTACAGTTATTACACTTTACGTCCTCTCTTATGTTGTCTCTTGTCCTAGACTAAGACAGGGAAGCCTACTATTTTCATTTTTGCTTGTTCTATCACATAACAGAGCTCTTTCAGCAACAGAGTGATGCTATATGTAATTTCAAATGCACTGCTAAGGCTAAACTGTGGTCGTGTAAGGGTTAACCCTCCATAATCTTCCATCATAGTTAAGTTAACCAGTATATCAGCTTTCTGCTGATGAGCTCATGCTTCGTGGCCCTTCTCATGCTTTGCCCGTTCGAAGCTCTGGTGCTGATGTATGGAGTGGTGGTCGCTCTCATGTTCAGTGTTGCCATGGCTGCGTCACAGTGTTGCGTCGTGGGAAAAGAAACATGTGTTGTAATTACAGTTTCCAAGAGCAAAATGTGAAAGTCCAAACAGAGAAAGCGGGAGAGAGAAAGAGGGAGAGAGAGGATGGGTGAGAGTGGTTTGGTATCAGAGAAAGCTTCCATTTGCTGACTAAGGCTCCATAAACGTTTCCCCTCTACCAGCTGCTCAGTACCAATGACCACATTTGTTTGAGGGCTGTTGTATATTGTAAGCTTAAGAGTGGTCAGAGTGGAGATAAATCAGGCAGTTGAAGGGCTGTGGCTGACCTACTTCCTGTAGAGACGCTCTCTCTGGGCCGGCATCAAAGACAGCACTTCCCAGATGCTTATCCATTCACAATTGCCCTTTCCTCAGCCCACTGCCTCACCCAGTACAGCGTGAGGGAGCGCAAGTACTTTTTCATGTACAAACCCAATTCCAAAAAAGGTTTCCTAAAAGGGACAGTGGGGGAAATGTAAATAAAAACAGTGATTTGTCTACTTTGACCTGCGTTTAAACAAAAAACAGTTCAAAGGACAAGATGTGTTATGTTTTTTTTTTTTAATTACATTTACGGCATTTTGGCAGACGCTCTTATCCAGAGCAACTTACAATTTGATCATTTTATACAGGTGGCGTTAGGAGTCTTGCCCAAGGACTCTTATTGGTATAGTGTAGTGTGCTTACCCAGGTGGGGATTGAACCCCGGTTTACAGCATAGAAGGCAGAGGTGTTATCCACTACACTAACCAACCACCTATTGCACACTTCATTGAAATTGATGCCTGCAACACATACCAAATTTCAGACTAGAAACATTGTGAAATTTTCAAAAAAACATTTTAAACAGGTGATGCAGCGTTCATGCTTGGGTACAAATAAGCATCCAGAAAAGAGGATGTGCTGAGGCTCACCACCTTGCCAAACATGTATCAAGAGGTATTTCACCCTCTAGCATAATACCATCAGAACATAAGGGAATCTGGAGAAATCTCTGTGTGTAAAGGACAAGGCCAAAAACCATTACTAAATGCCCAGGACCCTCGACCCATCAGATGGCACTAAAAACTTGTAGGTTTCTGTGATGAATATCACCTCCTGGGCTTGGGAATACTAAGACAAAGCACTGTCAATGAACAACATCCACAAATGCATGCTAATCCTGTATTATACACTGTATTATATCCATAATCAACTACACCCAGAAATGCTGCCAACTTCTCTGCGCCCAAGATCATCTGAAATGGACTGATTTACTGTGGAAACATGTACTGTAGTCTGACAAGGCAACCTTTCAGACTGTTAATGGAAATAAAAGACATTATGTTTTTTGGGCCAAAGAGGGAAAGGACCATTCAGGTTGTTGCCAGTGTAAAGTTCAAAAACCAGGGTCTGTCATTATATGGGAGGGGGTAATTAGTAGGTAAGATCTGTTATAGCACCAATAATGCTGACCACATACTGGAGCAACATATGTTGCCTTCTAGATGTCGTCTTTTTCAGGGACACCCATGCTTATTTCAACATGACAACTCCAAGCCACATCCTGCATATGTTACAACAGCATGGGTACATTATCAGAGAGTGCAGGTGATAGAACTGCTTCCTTTCAAAAACGTGTCTTATTAAGCTTAACATATGACAACAAAGACCCTGTACAGCTGTACGCCTGAAAACCTGTATAACAAAAGAATTAACTTGTGTCTTCAGCCCCCAAACAATTATTAAACAATGGTAATGTAACACAAAGGTAAACATGATTCTTTCCTAATTTTTGGCACTTTTTGCTGGTGTTAAATTTTAGTGTATATTTACAAAAAACAATTCATGCTATACAGTAAATGTAATACAGTCAGATAGAAATGACTTTCTTCAGCCCCTTTAAACCTCAGGCTTATTACATACTAAGGCATATTATTCAGTAACTACAGGGACTTCAATGGAAACTGCTCGACCTACTCTTGAGTTATAGAGATGTGTAATAAAACTTTGGCCCTGGCCCTTAAAAAGGTTAAGCAAGAATGGGGAAACATTTCACTTTCAAAACTACAGCAGGTTTTCACACAGCAATAAAATATCTGAATTTCAACATTTGTGTGCTGTCTTTGTACTAGTTTCAATTAAATACATGGTTTATTGATTTGCACATGATTACATTCAGATTTTATTTAGACTCTGCACAACATCCTAACTTTTTTTGGAAACAGGTCTGTAATTTTTTAACTGTAATTCACTTGAAGTGAACAAATGAAGGGAATACAAAGAGAGTAAATAAGTACATTTGACTTTTAATCTTATATATCTAATCAGTTGAATTGCTGTCTTGAAAGTGGACAGCACTTGTATGTACTCCCCATCAGTCCGCTCAGTCTTTGCCACTGTCTGACACAGAAGGCTGTAGCGACAGCTTTGAAAAGTGCTGCCTCAACATCTTTGTCCTCGTTCTCTCTCTTTAATGTTGTATGATGCACATGGTGCTTGGCCCCCGGCTCAGTAACTCCCCGCAGTAATGACAGGCGTGCCAGAGTGCATCTGAGTCACTGCGATAAAGCGGGTAATTGCTGAGTCGCTGGCAATCTAGATTTGAGATTCTGTTTGAAAAGTGGGGCGGCTTGTCTTGCAGAAAGGAAGGCTGTTCCAGCAATGCTCTCTTTGATGTGTGGCTTGTAATACATGGAACACACACACACACACACACACACACACACACACACTTTGTGTAAGTGCCAGGCGAAGCCCCTTTAGCACTGTACCAGCACGTTTCAGTAATGCTTTATTTTAGAGTCCCTTAAGATCTAGTTATTAACCGGGTGAGTGGGAGGTACAAACTTTATAATACTTAGTAATTATTTTGCGTTACATATGGTAAGTTCTGGCCCTGCAATGGACTGGTCACCTGTCCAGTGTGTATCCTGCCTTCCACCAATGATTGCTGGGATGGGCTCCAGCTCCATCCGTGACCCAGAAGGATAAGTGGCTTAGTGCTGGAGCCTTGCAGCTTTCCTCATAATGTTTTTTTTTTCCCCATAGCATTTTCGTTGTAATACACCAGCCACAAGTGATGACACGATACAATTTAATACAATACAGTACATTATATCATTACAAAAAAAGCCAGATGACCACACACATCAGCTAAATTCTGTATTAATCTGCAAATTTCTTTAAAAGATTTATCACATAGCTCCTCATTGCATTTTTATATCCATCAACAAACAAACAAACAAACAAACAAAAAACACTGATTCATGTTACTGATTAATTTGTGAGTCTGTTTGTTTGCGGAGATCAATGCGAGCATGAAACTCATTCAAACATGAAAGCCCACAATCAAAATCTGCCAAACCATTCACTGTCTTACCATATAAGACCACCAGGCCTTCAGAAAAGGCCTAATGATTTCCCAGGACTAAAAAATATACATGTCTGTAAGTTTTAGGTCATTTTTATTCAATATAATTGAGCTTCATTAGCTGAGCTGAAGGTCTTACACATTAGATTACCTGCCAACATGATTAGGAACACGCAGAGGAACCAATCAATCACGTTTCGAATTACATTGAGTAGGAACTTTGTAAGAAAAATATAATTAAAATATTAACCTGCCTGTAGTTTACCAGGTTTCTGTAGGTTAGGAATAGAAAACAGTATTGGCAGCTCTGGCAACACTGGCTGTGTTTAAAAAGATATTTGAATCCAAGTTTAAACATTCAGATTTTAGATTAAGACTGAGGTGTTTATGCTCACTCTACTCAACAGCCTGATGAAAAATCTCCATCTACATGCTCACTACAAATAATCCAATCCAAAATTACACACATGTGTAGAGAACCACTTAGTGTGGATGTTACCATGACAGCGGGCATCACATCCAGTCAGAGTGAGATGAGCAGCAGTGAGCAGTGCTAATTTTTTTAATGGCTTTAAAATGATGTCAGACTCAGGAAAACGTCCTTCACATGTCTTTATTAAAGAAGGCCAGGATGAAGACGTCGTTGTCACGATTGGCCTCTCCCAGTCCTGTCCATGTGTTCGTGCCCATGTGTATTTGTTTTGGTTTTTCTAGTCCTGCCCCCTCGTTTCGTGACTCCGCCCCTGATTGTTTTCTCCTGTCCCTCGTTGTCCCTTTGTTACTTAAGCCCTGTGTTTGCACTTTGTCCTTGGTGGTCTTTGTATCGGTCTTTGTTTGATGTATGCTGTGTTTTGTTTTGTTCTGTTGTTTTCTGGTTTGTCTGTCATGTCTGCACCCCGTTCTATCTGTATTGGCTCTATGACCCTGGACCGTGGTGACCCTGATTTTGGATTTGCCCTCAATAAAAGTCACTTCCGCACAGGCGTCCGCTACCTCGCTCCACATTACAGTCGTGTTCTGAGACTCATAAGCTGGACGTCCGTCCCTCCGCCGTCTTTTAAAGATCAGAGCATGAACTTTGTCTCCTCTGCTGACCAGTTTCTGCTCCGCTGTGTTGAACGGTATAAACCTTTCGCTATGATGCGACGCACATGATTACCCACCTCGTTCAATTGGATAGAAATTGTATTCCAAATGGTCTCAATTGGACCAGTCTATTCCGATTGAGGTGTTTATGTGGAGGTATTATGTTCTGATTGAGTTATTAGTCGGAATTATTAATGAATTATCAGGCTGTATGTAAACCTGGCTGCTGTAATACTGATAAATACAAGCTTAAATTTGTGCTGCTCCAAATTTCAAAATGCTTGTTAGCTTTGTGCTAACATAACAGTTGATGTCTCATATGGGTGTCAACAGAAACAAGCGTTCCTTCATAGGTGGTATTTTTTTTCTTGTTGTTGTTGCTTTTTGTCTTAATTTTGCAGTTTATGGCCCAAACTAAAGGCCTGCCTCTCATAGTCATGGTTCCCCACTGATTTTTAGACCTGGATCATAGAGCTCTGGATGTGAGGTGACAGCAGTGATAAGTTTCTCCTGCATTTTGCTCAGCGACGCAACTGACTAAAGCCCCGTCCCACATGTTTCCTAATGGCTGATGCTTGAATTCATAAGCGTATGGTCTATTTTACTCTATTGAACCTTATTTACGGGCAACAAAGCATCGTTTTCATGCACTGCCATGTCTGTTGTCTGTTAACTCATAGTTTTCACTCAAATTAATGGCAAAAGATGACGGTCACCTTGTGAACGCAGCCTTATGCACTAACCAAAACATCCAAACTAGAGATGTTCCCTCAAGCAGCTTCCTGGAAGTCACCTGGGATGCTTTTCAGAACTGAAGAAGAGACACAAGCTCACACTGTGCAGACTGCTGAAAACTACTTGTTGGCATTTCAAAAACATATTCAATTGAACATGTTTGCTTTGGAATACGTCACAACACAGGCACCAATTTAGCTATTTATACTTGTCTTGGAAACAAATATGAAGCTTTTAAGTATAAGCTATTAGGTCAAGATGCCTTTAACATCATGAAAACCGTACTGTATATCACGCTGTCGTGACATTTTCATTCCCAGCACCACCACGAGACTCAGACCAGCCTGGTGTGAGAACAGCTAATTAGGTTATGATGTTAAATTTAACATTTTAGGCTGCTTAATTGCACTTATGCTATTTTAGTAGGTCATTGCATATTAATATGCATGTTTTCTTTTGAAAAAAGGCGCTGCTCCTCTCCATCCGCTGTGAAATACTGCAAAAACTGTAAATTGATCTATAATACATGAATTTGCCTGTTTAAAAGGAAACAGTAATGTGTGAGAAAAAAAAAAAGACTAATTACACAAACTCACAAACAGTCCAGTCTCTGCTAAAACAAATCATTAAAGCTGTGAAATTATGGGGTTGTGACTGTGGTTAAAACGCAAGACTCCCCTTCTGTTTATAGATTTAAGGCCATTTTTAATAAAGTAAGTAACGAAGAAACTCCACTCATTTAATTGCAGTGATTATGTTGGTAATTAGACCAAAATAATGGATCAAAATCCTGTAAGAAACAACCAGGATATTACTTCATAAATAACCTTGATAAATGTACCTGCACAATAAAATATGAGGCATTAACTTATAAACAACCTCAATAAAAGTCCTATTTAAAAGATATGAGATATTAGTTGATAAATATCACCAATAAACACTCTTGTACACTAAAAAGAAGGGAGATATTAGACCACAAAAACTCAATAAACACTTCTATATATATAGACAATCACCTTATTTGCTCCTATAAATTAGAATATGACATATTAATCCATACATTACCTCAATAAGAGATATTAGTCCATGAACAACCTGAACAAAACTCCTAAACTCTACGGTAAGAGATATTAGTCCATGAACAACCTGAACAAAAACTCCTAAACACTACGATAAGAGATATCAGTCCATTAACAACCTGAACAAAAACTCCTAAACACTACGATAATAGATATTAGTCCATGAACAACCTGAACAAAAACTCCTAAACACTACGATAAGAGATATTAGTCCATGAACAACCTGAACAAAAACTCCTAAACACTACGATAAGAGATATCAGTCCATTAACAACCTGAACAAAAACTCCTAAACACTACGATAAGAGATATCAGTCCATTAACAACCTGAACAAAAACTCCTAAACACTACGATAAGAGATATTAGTCCATTAACAACCTGAACAAAAACTCCTAAACACTACGATAAGAGATATTAGTCCATGAACAACCTGAACAAAAACTCCTAAACACTACGATAAGAGATATCAGTCCATTAACAACCTGAACAAAAACTCCTAAACACTACGATAAGAGATATTAGTCCATGAACAACCTGAACAAAAACTCCTAAACACTACGATAAGAGATATCAGTCCATTAACAACCTGAACAAAAACTCCTAAACACTACGATAAGAGATATCAGTCCATTAACAACCTGAACAAAAACTCCTAAACACTACGATAAGAGATATTAGTCCATTAACAACCTGAACAAAAACTCCTAAACTCTACGGTAAGAGATATTAGTCCATTAACAACCTGAACAAAAACTCCTAAACACTACGATAAGAGATATTAGTCCATTAACAACCTGAACAAAAACTCCTAAACACTACGATAAGAGATATTAGTCTATGAACAACCTGAACAAAAACTCCTAAACACTATGATAAGAGATATTAGTCCATTAACAACCTGAACAAAAACTCCTAAACACTACGATAAGAGATATTAGTCCATTAACAACCTGAACAAAAACTCCTAAACACTACGATAAGAGATATTAGTCCATTAACAACCTGAACAAAAACTCCTAAACACTACGATAAGAGATATTAGTCCATTAACAACCTGAACAAAAACTCCTAAACTCTACGGTAAGAGATATTAGTCCATTAACAACCTGAACAAAAACTCCTAAACACTACGATAAGAGATATTAGTCCATTAACAACCTGAACAAAAACTCCTAAACACTACGATAAGAGATATTAGTCTATGAACAACCTGAACAAAAACTCCTAAACACTATGATAAGAGATATTAGTCCATTAACAACCTGAACAAAAACTCCTAAACACTACGATAAGAGATATTAGTCCATTAACAACCTGAACAAAAACTCCTAAACACTACGGTAAGAGATATCAGTCCATTAACAACCTTAACAAAAACTCCTAAACACTACGATAAGAGATATTAGTCCATGAACAACCTGAACAAAAACTCCTAAACACTACGGTAAGAGATATTAGTCCATGAACACCCTGAACAAAAACTCCTAAACACTACGATAAGAGATATTAGTCCATTAACAACCTTAACAAAAACTCCTAAACACTATGATAAGAGATATCAGTCCATTAACAACCTGAACAAAAACTCTTAAACTCTACGGTAAGAGATATTAGTCCATTAACAACCTGAACAAAAACTCCTAAACACTACCATAAGAGATATCAGTCCATTAACAACCTGAACAAAAACTCCTAAACACTACGATAAGAGATATTAGTCCATTAACAACCTGAACAAAAACTCCTAAACACTACGATAAGAGATATTAGTCCATTAACAACCTGAACAAAAACTCCTAAACTCTACGGTAAGAGATATTAGTCCATTAACAACCTGAACAAAAACTCCTAAACACTACGATAAGAGATATTAGTCCATTAACAACCTGAACAAAAACTCCTAAACACTACGATAAGAGATATTAGTCCATTAACAACCTGAACAAAAACTCCTAAACACTATGATAAGAGATATTAGTCCATTAACAACCTGAACAAAAACTCCTAAACACTACGATAAGAGATATTAGTCCATTAACAACCTGAACAAAAACTCCTAAACACTACGATAAGAGATATCAGTCCATTAACAACCTTAACAAAAACTCCTAAACACTACGATAAGAGATATTAGTCCATTAACAACCTGAACAAAAACTCCTAAACACTACGATAAGAGATATTAGTCCATGAACAACCTGAACAAAAACTCCTAAACACTACGATAAGAGATATTAGTCCATGAACAACCTGAACAAAAACTCCTAAACACTACGATAAGAGATATTAGTCCATGAACAACCTGAACAAAAACTCCTAAACACTACGATAAGAGATATTAGTCCATGAACAACCTGAACAAAAACTCCTAAACACTACGGTAAGAGATATTAGTCCATGAACACCCTGAACAAAAACTCCTAAACACTACGATAAGAGATATTAGTCCATGAACAACCTGAACAAAAACTCCTAAACACTACGATAAGAGATATTAGTCCATTAACACCCTGAACAAAAACTCCTAAACACTACGATAAGAGATATTAGTCCATTAACAACCTGAACAAAACTCCTAAACACTACGATAAGAGATATTAGTCCATTAACAACCTGAACAAAAACTCCTAAACACTACGATAAGAGTTATCAGTCCATGAACAACCTTAACAAAAACTCCTAAACACTACGATAAGGGATATTAGTCCATTAACAACCTGAACAAAAACTCCTAAACACTACGGTAAGAGATATTAGTCCATGAACAACCTGAACAAAAACTCCTAAACACTACGATAAGAGATATTAGTCCATGAACAACCTGAACAAAAACTCCTAAACACTACGATAAGAGATATTAGTCCATGAACAACCTGAACAAAAACTCCTAAACACTACGGTAAGAGATATTAGTCCATGAACACCCTGAACAAAAACTCCTAAACACTACGATAAGAGATATTAGTCCATGAACAACCTGAACAAAAACTCCTAAACACTATGATAAGAGATATTAGTCCATTAACACCCTGAACAAAAACTCCTAAACACTACGATAAGAGATATTAGTCCATGAACAACCTGAACAAAAACTCCTAAACTCTACGGTAAGAGATATTAGTCCATGAACAACCTGAACAAAAACTCCTAAACACTACGATAAGAGATATTAGTCCATGAACAACCTGAACAAAAACTCCTAAACACTACGATAAGAGATATTAGTCCATGAACAACCTGAACAAAAACTCCTAAACACTACGATAAGAGATATTAGTCCATGAACAACCTGAACAAAAACTCCTAAACACTACGGTAAGAGATATTAGTCCATGAACAACCTGAACAAAAACTCCTAAACACTACGATAAGAGATATTAGTCCATGAACAACCTGAACAAAAACTCCTAAACACTATGATAAGAGATATTAGTCCATGAACAACCTGAACAAAAACTCCTACACACTACGATAAGAGATATTAGTCCATTAACAACCTGAACAAAACTCCTAAACACTACGATAAGAGATATTAGTCCATTAACAACCTGAACAAAAACTCCTAAACACTACGATAAGAGATATTAGTCCATTAACAACCTGAACAAAACTCCTAAACACTACGATAAGAGATATCAGTCCATTAACAACCTGAACAAAAACTCCTAAACACTACGATAAGAGATATTAGTCCATTAACAACCTTAACAAAAACTCCTAAACACTACGATAAGAGATATTAGTCCATTAACAACCTGAACAAAAACTCCTAAACACTACGATAAGAGATATTAGTCCATTAACAACCTGAACAAAACTCCTAAACACTACGATAAGAGATATCAGTCCATTAACAACCTGAACAAAACTCCTAAACACTACGATAAGAGATATTAGTCCATTAACAACCTGAACAAAAACTCCTAAACACTACGATAAGAGATATTAGTCCATGAACAACCTGAACAAAAACTCCTACACACTACGATAAGAGATATTAGTCCATTAACAACCTGAACAAAACTCCTAAACACTACGATAAGAGATATCAGTCCATTAACAACCTGAACAAAAACTCCTAAACACTACGATAAGAGATATTAGTCCATTAACAACCTGAACAAAAACTCCTAAACACTACGATAAGAGATATTAGTCCATTAACAACCTGAACAAAAACTCCTAAACACTACGATAAGAGATATTAGTCCATTAACAACCTGAACAAAACTCCTAAACACTACGATAAGAGATATCAGTCCATTAACAACCTGAACAAAACTCCTAAACACTACGATAAGAGATATTAGTCCATTAACAACCTGAACAAAAACTCCTAAACACTACGATAAGAGATATTAGTCCATTAACAACCTGAACAAAACTCCTAAACACTACGATAAGAGATATCAGTCCATTAACAACCTGAACAAAACTCCTAAACACTACGATAAGAGATATTAGTCCATGAACAACCTGAACAAAAACTCCTAAACACTACGATAAGAGATATTAGTCCATGAACAACCTGAACAAAAACTCCTAAACACTACGATAAGAGATATTAGTCCATTAACAACCTGAACAAAAACTCCTAAACACTACGATAAGAGATATTAGTCCATTAACAACCTTAACAAAAACTCCTAAACACTACGATAAGAGATATTAGTCCATTAACAACCTGAACAAAACTCCTAAACACTACGATAAGAGATATCAGTCCATTAACAACCTGAACAAAACTCCTAAACACTACGATAAGAGATATTAGTCCATGAACAACCTGAACAAAAACTCCTAAACACTACGATAAGAGATATTAGTCCATGAACAACCTGAACAAAAACTCCTACACACTACGATAAGAGATATTAGTCCATTAACAACACTGACAAACACTCCTGTACAATGCAAAGGAAGATATCAGTCCACAAAAAAAATATTGAAATGCTTTCATTCACTAGAAAATGAGATACTAGTATAAAACATTCTGAGTAAATGCTCCTATACAAAGAATGTTAGATATGAAATCATACACAGTATAATAGGAGATATTAGTCCATCAACAACACCAATAAATGCTCTTGTTCACTAACAATATATCATTCCATGGAAACTCAGGCCATGCTTCTATACACTAGAACAAGACATATTAGTATGAAACTATTTTCATTATATAGAATAAAATGTTAGGGTCACTCTGTGAACAGAGTGATGTGAGGGACGAGAAGAACCACCAGGCATAACTATTAAGTGCAACGACTATCTTATGCGACTGATATGAGTAGAATGGCAGCCGATTCACACTCAAATCGATTCACACTCTGTTTACCAATACAGTATCTCACAAAAGTGAGTGCACCCCTCACATTTCTGTAAATATTTTATTCTATAAATAGCTGGAAACACAAGTGAGTCCACCTCACAGTCAGCGTGTCCAAACTGTGCTCAATGTCAATATTCTGTGTGACCACCATTATTATCTAGCACTGCCTGAACCCTCCTGGGCCTGGAATTCACCAGAGCTGCTACTGGAATCCTCTTCCACTCCTCCATGATGACATCACGCAGCTGGTGGATGTTAGACACCTTGCGCTCCTCCTTCTGCTTGAGGAGGCCCCACAGGTGCTCAATTGGGTTTAGGTCTGGAGACATACTTAGCCAGTAAGGTCAGTAACAAGCAAAACAGGCAAGGGTTACGAAACATACACAAAAGCAACAGCAATGCAATGAGGATGTCTCCTGCTGACCAAGCCATTAGGGCCTCTTTAAGCAAGTTGGAGGAGATGAAACCACGGAATGGATCACAGCAGGGCCCGGGAGCAGAAAGGGTGAAGTTACCGGATAAAATCTGGAATAAATACAAAAGCACACAAGACCAGGCGAAAACACAAGACATAACATAAACATAACAAATAGTATATTAGCACAAGAAAAGACTAGACTAGGAGATATTGGTCCACAACCAAGCTATCAAAGCCTAAAGATTTCTATACATCACCAACAAAGATACTGGGGAAAAAAAGCTGATATACGAAGTGTCAAAGCAAGCTCTGCAGCTGGCATCAGGGCAAAGGGCTTTATCCACAGCAGTTTGATGACAGAAGAAAATATTCTACTCAGAAAATGGAGCTTTCTAGTGAGCCCAGTTCCAGCTTCATGAAGAAAAAATGCAGCGGTGGACGAAGTACACAAATCATGTAGTTGAGTTTAGTTGAGAGACCCCCCAAGGTAAAATATTACTCCAGTAAAAGTAGAAGTTCCTCCCTTTAGACCTCCATTTGAGTAAAAGTACTAAAGAATTGGCCTTCAAATTTACTTAAGTATAAAGTAAAAGTACTAAAAGAGTCATTAACTTAATGCAACTTAGTTCCAAGTTTAAGTTTGTTAAAAACCTGCTTTAAACTCAGGATCACAAATGCACACAAAGTTAGGTTAGTTCATCATTTATGTTGATAAGAATCTCCCAGAATGCTGCACTGGGTCGGTATGACCAACAGGTCAAAACCAGCTCTAAACAAAGTGACCGCTGGGCCCTGATTGGTGCTCTGGCTTTGCGCTTCTTTCGTTTTGACATGTTACGTTTTTATACACACAGAAACCAAAAGGAACGACAGATTTCTCAGAATGTAGGAGGGAAAAGTCGGATATTAGACTTAGAGTGAAAGTAAAAAGTCGCCCAGAATGAAAAATTACTTTTAGATACACAAAAAAATACTTAAGTACAGTAATTAATTACATTTACTTAGTCCACCATTGAAAAAATGTAATCATAATGTATAAATGTAATTAAAAATTAAATGATGTAAAAATAATTACATATAATACATAATAATATATATAATACATATAATAATTACAAATAATATCAATTATATAAAAATACACTTTAGAAAAATTGTAATATGTAATGAATGTCTTGCTGCTGTGAAAACAACCTTCTGTAAACCAACCCCACAAATTCTCCCATTGCTTCTTCCTTGTCCCTCCTCAGAGAGAGGAATCCTCCCGAATGCCGTCGGTGTTCTGTGTAATCCCCATTTGCAAGGGTCCGATGTACAGAGGCTCTTTATTTCTCGTTATTTAAAGGCTCCTCGCTCTTTTTTACCCCAACAACTCTTACTTTCTCAATAGCTTCTTAGCGTCGTGTGCCTCAGCGCCTCATAAGCAAAACTAAAGGCCGGCCTTTGGCTCCTTCGGCTGAGCATGGGCTAGTGCATGCTGAAAAGACAAAGCAGTGAGTGAGAGAAAAGGTGGCTGGTGAAAATAGCTCTGGACAACTATTCTTCCTCTGAGATTCATCATTCTGCTCTCCTACTTTATACAGCTGAAAACAGAAGCTGCTGTCTTAATGACTGGCTTTTAACTGTAATATAAACATGGCAAAATTCAGCCTTTAAGAGCAGCTTCTGTCAGCCTCAATTAACACTCCTACACACAATAATAGTCGATACTAGACAACCTCACTAAACAGCCCCATACACTACAGTAGTAGATATTAGTCTATAAACATCCTCAATAAACACTCCAGTAAACACTTGGGCCTCAACCCCATCAAACACCTTTGGGATGAACTAGAACAGAGACTGTGAGCCAGACCCTGTCGTCCGACATCATTTGCAATGCATCATCCCCTCTTATCATCTCCTCCTTTCCTTTGCTCCTGGTAGAATCCGCATTAGGCCAAAACAATGATGTAAACAGATGCAGAGAGTTAAGAAAATAGGCTCAACTGTTACGGCTTTCTAGGCTTAGATCTGTACTTTGTTTAACCTGTTTTGTAAGCCAGCCTTCTTCTTAATACAGTCAGCACGTGTCATCACAGAGCATCAAGAGGGCGCACATCTTGTCGAAATTGTGACAAGCAAGCAGGGCCAGAAATATATGGTGCGATGCGGTGGTGAAGAATTTGACGGTGTTTCTGCGAAGTGGCGATGATCCGCGGAGCCACGGCTGTGAATCATCTAAAGTCCTGTTAGGCTGGCCCTGTTATGTTCACCATCGCAAGCTGTTATGAGAGGTGTCGCGTTGAGGAGCTGACGGACCGTCAGGTTCTGACAGGGTTCAGACAGTGCGTTCTCCTCGCTAACAGCTAGCTGTCTGACAGGGGCCATGACAGGCCGTTAGAGAGAAAGACAGTGAAAAAAATACAGGGATATGGAAAGTGAATCAGCACTACACATCTGTCACCAGGGTGACAACGACTGAACACGGCCACAAATCAGCTGTCAAACCCGAAAGAGAAGACTCTATTGCTCCATGTAAACCACTCACACTTTCGCAGATAACGGGAATGTGTTTACGGAAGCTCTGAAAGGGGGCACATCAAAGTCCAAATGGAAAATCGTCAAACTTGTAAAACCCCCTATCAGAAATACGCACTCTAACCGCAGGCGATTCATCACAGATGTTGTAATTAAGGACACGTAAAGGTGTTTGTAGCCTACATATTTAAGCATTTATTTCATTTAGCAATGTAATCAGATCATTAGAGGCAAAACCTGATGGTAGTTTTGGGAAAAGCCCGTGGGGCATTCATGGGCTGGAGCTTAGAGAACTGGCCCTGTGACCGGAAGGTTGCCGGTTCAATCCCCAGCTCTGATGGTACATGACTGAGGTGTCCTTGAGCAAGACACCTAACCTCCAACTGCTCCCCGGGCACTGTGGATAGGGCTGCCCACCGCTCCGGGCAAGTGCGCTCACTGCCCCCTAGTGTGTGTGTGTGTGTGTGTGTGTGTGTGTTCACTAGTGTATATGTGGTGTTTCACTTGACAGATGGGTTAAAATTTCCCCATTGTGGTACTAATAAGTATCACTTAAAATGAGTGTTGGCCTTTTGGGAAGCACAGAAATTCCCCTGTCAGAGCTATGAGATGAAGCAGGCGCTGATATTGTAAAGAAACAATCTGCAGAATTCACAGAAGAGAAACTGATGGTATCCAGGACTGTCAAAACAAGCTTGCTTGCTCTAACACATCAGACTCAACATATATAGGCAATAATGAGCCAACTGATCTTATAGAGCAGGTAGAAGACTAAACAGTGCAGTGTTGTTTGCTTTGGGCTGGGTGCTGTGAAAAGGTTTAAGGCACCTTAACCTTTTTAACTCCTTAAAAACCACCGTTAATTCCAAACGCACTGCATCATATTCTTCATAACTTCATATTTCATAAGCTACATTCAGAAGCTGGGCGTTGTATGAGGCTGTAACTGTCTTCTTTCCAGTCAAATAGATGGGTGATGTAATTTTAAACCCCTCTAAACTATAAACAGATGGCATCTCTTCAGTGATCTGCTCTGTAAAAATGATTTTTATAAAATAATACAAAGAGAATTGTAAGCATATAGCAATATGTGTGATCATACAACACATGTTCTGTTATTGAATAATTTGCCTTATGATTTGGTCATGTAAATTCAGACGGACAAACCAAAATATACACTGGTCAATAAGCGGTTAATGCAAGAAAGCATTTGCTTACTCAGAAAAACACCTATACCACATGGTCAAAAGTATGTGGACACTCCTAATTATTGAGTTCAGGTGTTTCAGCCACACACTTTGCTAACAGGAGTATAAAATCAAGAACATGGCCATGCAATCTCCATAGTCAAAGATTGGCAGTAGAGGGTCGTACTGATGAGCTCAGTAAGGTTAAATGTGGCACTGTCATAGGATGCCACCTCTGCCAATTTGTGAAATTTTTGTCCTGCTAGATCTGCCCCAGACAACTGTAAGTGCTACTATTGTGAAATGGAAGCATGTAGGAGCAACAACAGCTCAGCCAAGAAGTGGTAGACAATGCAAACTCACAGAATAGGGCTGCTTAGTGCTGTATCATATAGCATGTAAAAATCACCTATCCCCTGTTGCACCACTCACTACAGAGCTCCAAACTGCCTCTGGAAGCAACATCAGCACAAGAATTGTGCATCGGGAGATTCGTGAAAATGGTTTTCATGGCAGAGCAGCTACACACAAGCCTAAGATCACCAGGTGTCAGCTGGAGTGGTGTGAAAAACCCCACCAACAGTGAAAATATGTTCTCCAGAGTGATGAATTATGCTTTACTATCTTGTAGACTGAAGGACAAATCTGGGTTTGATCGATGCCAAAATGCACAGTGCCAACAATAAAGTTTGGTGGAGGTGGGATAATGGTCTGGGGCTGCTCTTAGGGTTTGGGCTAGATATGTTAGACAATTTTAGGCTCCCAGCATATGCTCCCAATGTTTAAGCATGACTGAGCCCCTGTACATAAAACAAGCTCCTTAAAGAGCTGGTTTGACAGGTCTGGTGCAGAGGAACTCCAGTGTGCTGTAGAACCCTGACCTCAAGAAGCTTCCCAGAAGAGTGGAGACTATAGTGTTATAGCCACAAATAGGGGACAACTCCATATCACTACCTATGGTTTTACAGAGGGGCTGTGTTGGTCAGGTGTCCACATAGTTTTGGCCATATAGTTAATGGATTTTACAATAAAGAGTGATGTTTATGTGCTTATTTAATCATTTTTAAAATGAACTCCTCGTTGCAGGCCTGTATGATTTGTGCTTAATATCCATTACCTGGTATGACTAATCAGTGATTCGTCAAATAAAATCAGGTTTGCTTATGATGGAGTAAATAAATCCCTGTGATGGATGAAGGTGTACAGGAAAAACTTAGGATCGAATTTTATTCTAGAAAATATGCATCAAAATATATTTTAAAAAAAATTTATTTAGAAAACAGGTTCTTTAAAAATAGGTTTATTTTTTCTGGATTTGTTATTTGGTTTTATCCAGTTTAATTAACATACGGGCGGCACGGTGGCGTGGTGGGTAGCGCTGTCGCCTCACAGCGAGGAGGGCCTGGGTTCGATTCATCCTCTCTGAGTGGAGTTTGCATGTTCTCTGCGTGGGTTTCCTCCAGGTTCTCCGGTTTCCTCCCGCAGTCCAAAGACATGCAGTCAGGCTGGTTGGACATGCTACATTACCCTCGGTGTGAGTGTCTGTCTGTCTGCCCTGCGATGGACTGGCGACCTGTCTAGGGTGTATCCTGCCTTCCGCCCGGAGACTGCTGGGATAGGCTCCGGCATCCCCCCACGACCCTGACGGAGAAGCGGCTTAGAAAATGGATGGATGGATGGATAATTAACACACTTACTGCTGAGGTAGATGGTTTTAAATAATGTTCTCTAACTTTTGCATGTACTGTATATATGTGTAGCAGTGAATTAACAGCCAGAATGGTCAGCACAATCTGCTTTAGCGCTTCTCTGAACCCTACAGGACCCGACTGCTCAAGTTGGTTCGGATATCATATCGGATATATTTCCCCGTTATGCGTGTCAGGCTCAGATCAAGCTCAAAGTTAATGTTCGGGTTCTCACAGCTCACACCCCACATTTAACAGCTTCCCGCTTAAGGTTTACTCCATCCTGATCTGGCATGCTTATTGACAGAATTTAGCACTGCGGTAAACAAGGCCTACATCTGTGAAAGTGGATCTACGGCAAACAAATCAGTTTAGCGCTGCTGAAAGGATATTTACTTTGTTACATAACTTAATTTACTTTACTTAGTTTGTCACATATAATATGTTCTATGTAAAGAAAAGCAAGCATCAAGCAATACCAGCAATGCACAGCATGAGATCAACACATTATGCTAATTATGCAGACGAAACACCTTCGGGATGTTGTTTGAAAGCAATACCTGACGAACAAACTCATTAAAGCAGAATTTAAACCAAATATTTGGACGGTTGATTATTTTATTATAGCATATTATTTTGCATTTTTTCGTATCAGAGATCGAATTGCTGCTATACAGTAATTTAACCTGCTCTATCATTTGAAATATCAGGTTTTATTGCGAACTTTAACGGATGATACGATGATTCAGATATATTTTCCTGTGGTTTCAGAGTCGAGACTTGATGATGTGGATCAGGTCAAGTCAGGTTTGGATGCACGGTTTTCAGGCTCAGGTCGCGGCAGGGACTCAAAACTTGGCGAAGTGGGTGGGCTCAGGTTCGGACAGAAAGTCATCGGACTGCATTTGGGTTTGGTCCAAAATTTCATGCCTGGTCAAAGCTCTACTCTGTTTAGTGGTCTTAAAAAACATGGATTGGAGTTTTTCAGTGGACTGCAATGTTGTAGAAGTCTGTGAAATCCATAGAAGCCTGGGATTGGGAATCTATGCCGTGTAAGAAGGAAAATATTGCTTTTAAACACCTTTGCTGGAGATATGCAGCCCGGTGATTATATTAAGTGAATGAATTACTGAGAAAAAAAGTTCTGTACTTCTAAATAAGTGAAACTTCAACCTCGCATTGTGCAGCTAATGACTTATCTCCAGTTGGGAGCCCGTTTAATTATCTTCAAAGGCATTTTGGAGGATAGGCGCAGGTATTAGCTCCGCTGTGCGTGTGGAGTGCCTTGCGGTAGGCTAATCAAACCCTCTTAACTCCTCAATTATTTTCCATTACAGGGGAGCGATGGCTGTGTTTTGCCTGCTCAGTTTATTGGTAATGGAAAGCTTCATACTGAGGAGTGTTAATTGGTAGGTGTTGGAGCCGGAGGGTCATGGGTTATGTTTGGAACATCTTCATTAGCACTTAACTCCTTCAGTGATACTCCGCGGCGAATGTGTGTATGAGCAGTGCTGTGTTTGTTTCCAGCCATTTGTGGGGACCAGAAATCTCCAGAATGATGGAAACATTAAGCTTTTGTTGTTGTGGGGTGATTCGGCTGCTTTACTCTTTTCCCCAAAAGCTAAAGCTTTTTTAGAAAACAAGGTCAAAGCTGACGTTTGGGTGGTTGATGGTAAGGTTGGAGTCGGGTTAAGTGGCAGCCTGGTCTTCATGGTTTTCCATCACAAATGAAGAACAAGAAAGTTCTGACACTTTGGGAACATCTAGGAGGTTCCATTGAGATCAGTTGCTTATTTATATATTTATTCTTATTTATTTTTTAATAGCTTTTATTTGATAAAGGTTCAATTTAAGATCGGGTCTGGGTTTATTGAGACCTCTACTGAGCTGCAGTTATACAATGTTTTGTGGAAATCCCCTAAAAAGATAGTAAAGATAGAAGTGCGTGTATGTGTGTGTGTTAGGAGGAAGTCAGGCTACGCTTATCTCTTTCATCATGTCCCTTTCTGCAACCTCACTTTTCCTTCACTTCAAACCACAACTCTGTGTGTTAGACCACCCAGTAGACCCCCAGCCTTTCCCAAGCACGCTAAATTATGCACATTTTCTTTCAATTTTTCACACATACATAAAAATGGACTTTTGCTTTCATTAACTGAGTTGAGGAATCCATGCTGATACCATTTTACTGTCCAGACTGCTTCACCCAGCTGAGCCAGGCTTACAGTAAACACCTAGGATCTCCCACAGCTCAACTGGTGGAAGATGATTTTCTTTTATACAATCGTGTGCAAACGTTTGGGCACTGCATTCAAATTTCTTGATTTTCTAAGTACAAATAAGTGAACACATCCTCTACAGAGAGCACAGTTTTAATACACGGTCACTGTTTACTTGCTGAATTTAATGTATTGGAAAAATAAACCCACAAAATGGACCTGTATAAAACTTTTGGCACATTTTTTCTAATATGTCACACTCAGTAAATAAATAGAAAGTGTGGATTTTACACACACACACACACACACACACACACACACACACACAGGCATCTTTTTTTTTAGTATATTTTTATTAGGAAATTGCTGTTTAATTTCACAGAACTATGCTATATTTCCAAAAGAATTCTCTCGTCTGCCTTCACACGCACATGAACTTGAGTGACATCCCATTCTGAATCCATAGGGTTTAATATGAAAACCACCAAACTTTACACTCGGCACAATGCAGTCAGACAAGTACCGTCTCCTGGCAACCGCCAAACCCAGACTCGTCCATCAGATTGCCAGATGGAGAAGCGTGATTGGTCACTCCAGAGAACACGTCTCCAATGCTCTAGAGTCCAGTGGCGGCGCTTTACTCCACTGCATTCCACGCTTTGCATTGCGCTTGGTGATGTAAGGCTTGGATGCAGCTGCTCGGCCATGGAAACCCATTCCATGAAGCTCTCTACGCTGTTCTTGAGCTGATCTGAAGGCCACATGAAGTTTGGAGGTCTGTAGTGATTGACTCTGCAGAAAGTTGGTGACCTCTGCACACTATGCCCCTCAGCATCTGCTGACCGCTCTGTCATTTTACGTGGCCGACCACTTCGTGGCTGAGTTGCTGACGTTCCCAATCGCTTCCACTTTGTTATAATCCCACTGACAGTGGACTGTGGAATATTTAGTAGTGAGGAAATTTCACGACTGGACTTGTTGCACAGGTGGCGTCTGATCACGGTACCACGCTGGAGTTCACTGAGCTCCTGAGAGCGACCCATTGTTCAGATTTTTGGTGCTGTATCTTCTCAACAGCATTTCAGAGAACATTAGGAATGCAAAGTTCACAGGTGTTTTTAAATCCAGATTAAATGCACATTTATTTAGGCTATCATGCGTTTAGAACAGGGGTCGGCTACATCCGGCTCCTTTACTGCCCTGTTGTGGCTCCACAGCTGAATCAGATCAGTAGGTAATAATAAAATAATCCTCCTCTACAGTAAAATAAAGCTCTGCTGATCCTTCAACTCAGTTTAACAGTAAATGGTCTTAAACTCTGGAGTTAATGTAGAACTGCTGATTCACCCTTTAACCCTGAAAGTTGGCACACAGACTGCTGGTCACCATAGCAACACAGACAACAAAACGGCAAAGAGGAAGATTTAAGATGATCATTGATCATTTTGAGACAAATTGACCGATTTGCATTTATAATCACTCCGGCTGGTTTCCTAATACGTTAAATCTGCAACGAGAAACTGTCAAACACTAAAAAGTAACAAAGCTGAGGTCAGTTTCTTGTTCAGATTTTCCCGTTCCACCTTAAATGGTGTAGCAGTTACTGTCTAGAGCCTGAGGCGCCATTTAAGGTGGAACGGGAAAATGCGAACAAGAAGCTGGAGAATGAGAAGCGACTTCAGCCTCTTAAAAAGTTGAACTATTCCACGTTTGAGGAAAAGTTTCCTGCTGGAGATGTGGGAAAAGCAGCCATAGCTGAGCTGAAGCTTAAAGCAGAGCAAAGTACGTCTGTGTTTTCATTAATATCCATCCATCCATCCATCCATTTTCTAAGCCGCTTCTCCCTCAGGGTCGCGGGGGGATGCTGGAGCCTATCCCAGCAGTCTTCGGGCGAAAGGCAGGATACACCCTGGACAGGTCGCCAGTCCTACGATATGTCCTATGATATTTTCATTAATATCATAGTTTTAATCTATACTAGTACATTAATACATACTGAGACATATTTACAGCCAAGATGGTAAAATAGACAATACAATGTTGCGGCTGCCAAGGTGGTTAGACTTTTGTTGAAAGGACAAAAATGGCTCTTCTTAACATTTGGGTTGACGACCCTGACCTAGAAATATTCCGGCTCATTTCATCTCTCTCGTTATCGGATATCATTTTCATTTGGACAGTAATGTTTCTTTCTTGTCTGTGTCTGTGTGTCTGCCCTGCGATGGACTGGCGACCTGTCCAGGGTGTATCCTGCCTTCCGCCCAAAGACTGCTGGGATAGGCTCCAGCTCCCCCCCCCCCCCCCCCGCGACCCTGACGGAGAAGCGGCTTAGAAAATGGATGGATGGATGGATGTTTCTTTCTTTCCAGTATTTGTATACAGTCCTGTGTAAAGCACTTTCAGGTTTTGTAAAAATCATATATATTATATAATATACATAATAATAATATACATATTATATAATATACATAATAATATACATATATATAATAATTCTCAATATTAGTATTATTATAATAAAAAATGTTATTCAGTCATTGCTGTCCATTGTAATTTCCATTATAATTAACTTTACTTCTCCTCTTATTTCATTTACAGTTGCCATTTTAAAGATTTTTCAAAAGTAGAAATTTTATTTTTTATTTATTTATTTTATTATTTTTATTTATTCATTTTATTCAAACTTTGTGACCATGGACATCTTTATTCCTGCATTCATGTACATGATGGGCCTCCAGTGGATAATATCCAATTCACTTGCCTGTTCATCCATAAGTTATTGAAGTATTTCATGTCAAATCAAGAAAGGAGCCCATCAACGGAGCAAAAAGAAATCGATTTGACAGAAGCACCCAATTTGGCTGTGAGAGTGTGAAGGAAAAGCCCATTGGCCTGCTTTGTGTCTTATTGTGCGAGTGGTTTCATTAAACTTTAACTGCAGAGGCCTTCTGGCTTAAAATCTGTTTAGTTTCACCCCAAACCACCCCCATCCCCCACCCTCCCAACCCACCCCCACACCCATACACACACTCGCCGTCTCTCGCTCCACGCAGGCCTGATGGATCCCATTTAATCGCAGCCAAGTCACACGAGCGCATTCGCCCCAGAGAAGTTTGCATCTTTTGACAGACGACCCTTCGCCAACGCCTCCTTTTCATTAAGGATCGTAATTTGGACGCCTTCCAAATCGCTCCTTTATTCTTCAGGGCGAGAAGAGCGCTAATTAAACCAGAGTCTCCGGCAGGAGTGGAAACACACAATTACACACCTTCCTTCTGCTCTGTGTGTGTGTGTGTGTGTGTGTGTGTGTGTGTGTGTGTGTGTGTGTGTGTGTGTGTGTGTGTGTGTGTGTGTGTGTGTGCTCACACGGGGCCTTTTGTAGGTCAGGAGGACACCAGGACCAATTCGTCTTACATGTTTGTGGACGCTGCTGTGCAAAAGACTAAGGCACCTGAGATGATTATATTTAAGAAAGTCATAGAACAGAATGAACACAAATAATATTATGCATAACATATCGCTGTTGTCGGAAGAAAACCTTGTATCTCCAAAATTGGAACTTTACAGGAGAAAGAAAAAACATACTGTAGTTTTAATGCAAGTCAATGGAACCAGACATCTTTCCAAGTCATTTTGGGCCATTTCTTTTGCTCCATTCATGATGAAATGTACATACAATGTAAAGGCCAACAGGTCCTTTGAAATTATGTCAAAAACTGAAAAATGACAAAAATGGAGATCCGTGGTTTTCTTCTGACAGCAGCGATATAATATGACTGCCACTGTTTATACGTCCCTATATGTTGCATGTTGCACTGTATTATCCTTGTATTGCACTCCCAGGGCCAGTTCCCGAACCTCCAGCCCACGGCTGCCCCAGTACTATTAACATAAGCTATTGTTTACAGTGTTGAGTCATTCAGGTTCATTCGCTGGTTGTGCGATGTTCCACCACCTGTCACCTGTGTAATATTTATGCGATTTTACTTGCTTGTTCTTGCACTGGGCATTATATTTTACAGTTGTTTTAGTATATTTTGTTGTATATCTTTGCTTCTTCTATTACTATTTACTATTTACTATTTACTTTGTGCTGCTGCAATAGATGGCTTTTCCTCTGGGATTAATAAAGTGATCTATCTGTCTCTCTGTCTGTCTATCTACCAAATAATACAATAACTTGTGACTATATGTCTATCTGTGTGTTTGTGTATTCATTTCCAAGCCTCGACTTGAGCCCAGTATTGATGGTAGTTTTGATCCAATGCCTGGTTTGGTTAATCAGTACATCATGAAATTAAATCAAGTGTGCTCTTGATGGAATTTACCAAATCCGTGTGATGGCATGAGGTGTTCAGGAGAAGCCTGGAAACTGTGTTCTTCAAACTAGCTCACAGGTTATCTATTACTTTTTTATGTATTTATGTTTATTTTCATATATTCTAACCACATACAATTACTGTTTATTCTCTGAATTCAACATATTGAAAAATAGCATGAAGATATTTCCACACCTCCAAAGCTCAGTCTTAGAAGCTGGTTGATTTTCTGAAGTGATCAAACACATTCAGTGGTGAGGTCTGGACTCTGGGGTGGTCAGTCCACCATTCAGCTTCTTTGTCTGATGTGTCCGTCTCCTTTTCTCAGTGAGGTTCTTCTTGATCAGCTAAACGTCCTTTCAGACCCACAGCGCTGAGTGGTCTTCTCACAGTGGAAGGATGGACAGAAACACCTGTGGATGTTTTCAGATCTTTCAGATGCTTTCAGTGCTGTTTATCTGATGTTGGGCAGTTTTGGGGTCGACCAGGCCTTCCAGGTGGTTGTTAGGAGCATCATTTTTTGTAGCTTTAACCATTTTTTGGAAACTCCTATTATTTCACTTTTTCTTTGTGCAAATGAATCTATATTATCTCCTGAAAAATAAATAACTCATACTTAATCACTGGTTTAACTGGAAATTAGATAAACGTAGGGTTGTCTCTGACTTTTGTAGAGTACTGTATATACACATTTATTTAGGAGGGTGTTGTAGGTCAGCCAGATTCCAGGCCCCTTTCATTGTGTTGTGTGCATAATCTGCATGACTAATGTTGTAATCGTAATAATTAATACCACTTCACTCCCACTGCAGCTAATTATGCAGTCTCACATCACGGGCTATTCAGTAGCCCCCCCTGTGAAGGAAGGTTAAACGTACAAACAGCCATTCATCGCCAGCTCCATGGATTTGCATTAAAGAGCACATAAAGCACATCATGGCGTTTTGGTTTATCAGGAGAAAAGACCGTTTTTAATGCATCTGTCCAGCAACGGCTTTAAATGGCTAGCTTGGACCTTGATAGGCTCAAATACATTATTGCTAAAAGCTTCTGCAATTATTATTGTAACGTGGAGCGAGGAGGCGGATGCACATGCTGAGATAAGCGACTTTTATTGTGGGCAAATCCAAAATCAGGGTCATGGTCAGAGAGCCAGCACAGAGAACAGATCGGGTGCATACATTACCTCAAACAAGAACCAAACACGAGAATACAATACATACATCCAACAAACCGCACAAACAAACAAAGACCAACGACAACTAGGGGCAAACACAAGGCTTAAATAATCACAAGGATGATGAGGGACAGGTGGGAAACAGGTGAAACAGATCAGGGGCGGAGTCAAGAAAACAAGGGGGCAGGACTGATAACCAAAACAAACACACATGGAAGATCAAAAGTAAACAAAAAGCACATGGGGGAGACTGGGAGGGGCCAATCGTGACAATTATTTGATTTTCAGTGTTTTTTTTTCAGTGTTTTTTCAAAGTATCTGATATTTGAGATTTTAAAATATCTGTATAATTCAAACGCTAAGATGTAAACAAAGTCATGCAGAGTGGTTTGATGTCAACTGGTTTATCATAGCGAAACTTTCAGACTCAGATGTCTTTACAGTGGTGGTGATGGGAACCAGGGGTTACCATGACTACAACACAAATATAGCCAATTTATTTACTTTTCAAAACCACCAGTGAAGCCACATGGGTTTTATATGTAATGTTGATGATGATAAAATGGCCAAAATTCAGGTGGACACCTGGTTCCTATCAAAACCACTGTGAAAAATTCTGATTCTGTACGTTTCTCGAAAATGAAGCATTTCACACCAAACCACTCTGAGACTCTGAGAACTTGAGCTGGAGTTCTGGGCAGCTTCTGCCTGTAGCTAGAAGGCCAGATCCCTCCTCAAGACTGTAGGAGGATTAATGCAGGACTGAGGAATGGGGAGGAGATGGGGTGGTGGTGGGGATTGCGAACACTTCATCACAGGCATGAAAGGTAAAGATGTGAATTAATAGGGTGTTGGATTGAAAGAAGGAGGGGTTTCAGCCATGCTCCTCCCCCCAAACTTCAGTTATCACATAACTACATTTAACACCTGAGTGCTGATGAGTGCTAACATCTCTATTAAGAGGTACAGCGCATGGCTATTGGCTTTAATCACACGACAGGCCTTTTCTCAGAGGTTCCTTTAGTTTTACAGTTTTTTTCAAAGAAAAATAGAGAAACATATCGCTACTGTCAGAAACAAAACCTTGTATCTCCAAAATGGTAACTTTACAGGAGAAGGAAAAAACCTACTTCACTTTTAATGTAAGTCAGTGGAACCAGAGTTCTTTCCAAGTCATTTTGGGCCATTTCTTTTCGTCCTATCATCATGATATTTACACACAATATAAAGAGCAACAGGCATTTTCAAATTATATCAAAAACTGAAAGATGACAAAAATGAAGATGGGAGGTGGTTTTCTTCCAACAGCACCGGTAAACAGCTTTTCTCTGCGTTCAGTAACTGTAAACTAAAAAGGAAACATGCTTATTTGTTTAAAGCACTGTGACAAGCTGAAGCTAGCCATCATCAAACGGTAGCTTGGAGATAAACAGAGAAGCCGTTGGAAAGGGAGGAGGTCTGTGGAGATGATAAACAAGGCTGAACTCCTAGAAGTCCAGCTGGGGTGGAGATACCAGGAGCCTGTGAAGTAATGGGGACCAGCAATAAGGCAACACTGCCCTCCTCCATGCTAGTTTCTCCTCCCACTAGTCCCATATCAGGATAAACCCATGTCTGGCGTCCATCCTTCGGCAAGCCTCTGATAACACTCACACAAACCTCCTTCATCTGCTTCTCACACTCTTCTGACCTCCAGTATCTTTTAGGCCGGGTCCTCTGGCACCGTTTCAATAGCATTTGAATTTTACAGCACCAAATGATCTCCTAATTGTAGATAATGTTCTTGTTTTGCTCCGTTTTATTGCTTGGAGCTTCTAATTTATGATCCCTGGCAGTAAAGAAGACAGTCACTCTTTATTCTGAGAGTCCACTACAGAGATATTTTGTATATGACTCATGCTCATCAGCTAACATGCAGGTAAATATATATTACATGCAAATGAATGTTAAGTTGAATGGACTAGATTATCCTAAATCTAACCATAATGTTAACGGCAGACTCCACAGATATTTCAGCAGTAATTAGTGCATAATTCAGTGGTTGAGATGTAAATAGTGATTTGGTAACAGTTCTATCTTCTTGAGCCTCAATTCAGCCACAGAGCTCGTCCTCATAGTCGTGTGTAAAGGGTGAGGTCATATTGGGAGGTTTAAAAAACACATTTTTCTGTAATTTTAACTACAATAACCTATACATGACTATGGAATACATGATTTAAGTGACATAAAGAAAACAAATGGCAAATACATATTATAAAATATTTCATGAGAGTTGTGGTCCCCAGGAGACGTGTCACTGGTGTGACTGCGTTTTTAAAAAAAAAACAACTCTTATTTTGACATAAAAGTCACACTGATGACATCAGTCATCTTCTGTTTCCCTGTTTTCTGAGGTTCTATGAAGAAAAGCACACGGTGAGTCCACTGTGTCTTTCAGCTGTCAGAGATTTATCCGTTTCGCTCCTGATTTCTTATGAAGGTTTCGGTTGACGTCACTGGTGTGACCGACTTTATTCTGAGATACTTGTGAAAAAATACAAATGGATTAAATGACATGCTTTAGTGGATTTTCCATGACGACATGTGGTTTGCTGCTCTGTAGCAGCCGTCTTGACAAAATGCATTTTTCATTAAAAACGTCTTTGACCTTTCTTATGTGTAGCACCAGTGACGATCAGTGACACCAGTGACTCCTATGGACAGATAAAAAAGTGGACGTTTCTGTCGAATTTCCCATCTAAGCAAGTGCAAACATTTTAAACGTCATCAGCCTTTCTACTGTTTCTCCTTATGAGATGTTGTAAGAACATGCTAAGATCATTTAACCAATGTCTAGACATTATTTCTTGAAATAAGCAAAGTTATCTTCATTATTTCTTCCAAAAAGTAAACATAAAAATACATAAAATCTACATAAAATGACTTATTAAAACAAATAAAAATGTGTAGAAACAAGTCCTTACAGCAATTTCATAATGAGAAATAAGACGCTGGGTTAACTTAAAGTTTTGAGTCACATATTAGCAGTAGATATATTTATTAACTTGATCTCCAAATTTTAATGAAGTTACTTTTTAAAGTAAAAAATGATATATATTATAATTGTATATTATTATAATTATTATAATTATATATTATTTACCTAATTTATAGAAAATCTTCTCGTATCAAGTCATTTCATTAAGTAAAATTGTCTCACTATATATATACATATACATACATACACACACACACACACACACACACACACACACACACACACACTAACTAGAACACAAACCATAACTTAACTATAACTAAACCTAATACTAAACCTTACACTGCAAATACTATCTTGTTAAGTAAAATTATCTTAAATATAGTCAATAAATCTAATATTTCTCCTGTTCAGGTTGTTGTAAGACTAATTTAAGATTATTTACCTAATTTATGGACATTTTTCTTGTATCAAGTCATTTTATTAAGTAAAATTGTCTCACTATGTTGGCTTATTGTGCTTGTTTTAGAAATGTGCTTGAAACCAGCAACTTCATCTGCCTCCTGTAATTTTACTGAATACAATTACATAAAACAAGCAAATAGTGTCTAGAAATAAGATAGGTAATCTTATAATGAGTGTGCAACCATCTCAAAATGGGAAAAACGAGATATATCGACTAGATTTTAAGATCATTTCACTTGACAAGGTAGTGTAACTGTAACAATGCTGAAAATGAGCTTTGCCCACATAGTTTGTTGACTATTGGAGCATCTGTAAATAATCCATAGGGGACTCTCAAAGCATTTCTGCGAGTCGTACATCTACTGTACTGTGAAGTACAGGTTTCTTGTAGACGTAATCCAGGCCTTTCCTTGTCATTAAGCAGGATTTCCTCTGAAAAGCCCGAGAAATGCTCCTCACAGAGGTCAGTCAGAGGTCGCCCGGTGGTCTTTGAGATCACCTTGCTGTCTTTTAGTGCTTTGACGTCATCCGCATTACATCAAACCTCTGGCCGTTGGTTCAGGGCCGCTTTATTATTCATCCTGTCAGGTTTTGACATTTGCATTTTGGTCGGACGCATTTTTAATACGGCTGCATCGCCACAGCATCGCTCTGCAGCTTCCCTGCTCACACTGCGTATTTAATGTACCCAATTAAATCGTGTCACAACGATGCAGTTCATTAACATGCAAATGGCGTCTTATGAAGAGATTAGTTAATTGCGACTCATTTGCATAATTAATGAACACTCAAATGAATAATGCTTTGGCAAATTTGTGCTGCGCTGTTACGAAATAAATTATAAAAGACAGGCCGAGACCCATTGTGCGAAAGCCTTCTGCCTCGTGTGAAATAATAAAAAGCATGTGGGAGATGGATGATGGCTGTAACATCACGTCTCACTGAAGAAAGAGATCCAATACCGATTCGTTGGTATTTGTGGGCTTAAACATGAAGTTTAGAGTCAGAACAGCAGCGCTGAGTTCAGTTACTGGCATTTGCCAAGTGGTTCTCTCTCCTTCAGGGCTAATCTGTGTAGAAGGGCTGGGCGATATCACTGAACTGATACCAAAGCTGATATTTCAATACCGATACTGGTACCGATACTTTCAAAAGACATACATAAAAATGGAAAATTGGAAGTTTTTTATTTCTACAGTGAACATTGGATCCTTTTAAACAATATGCAACTGTTCATTTTGTGGTCCAGGACAATATTTAATGAAAATAGGTTTTCGGGAAAAGAAGAAAAGTAAGAAAAGTAGTTTCTACAATACACAATGATTTGCTGTGGAACAGTCTCTCTCTGTCTTGAGTCTAAAATAAAAACTAGCACAACGAAGTCACGTGGAAGCCAAACACTTTTGCATCATTTCTTGTGTCGGGACCAAAGGCTGTCCCCTTCAACGCCAGGCCTCCAACATAATATCATGAATAAAAAAGAAATCTTTTAATACCAGCTAAACACTTTCACTAATAACTGTTTTAAGTCTAGGTTCTCAAAAGACGTTAAAAGGGAAGGAGTCTTCGGATGCTGAGTTTGTGGAAAAAGGGAAAAAGGCTTCTTCTTTATTTCAGCATCAGGTGGCACAGGGTCTCGAGAGACCCCGACTGCACAAACAGTGTTTCAAACAAGAGTTTATATGCCGTTTACCTGGGGTAATTTGATATCCCGCCCACCTTACTTCTCAATGTCATGCCTTCGGGACTCAAATTCCCAGAACGCTCTGGGAGATCACATGATGGAGCAAGGAGACTCGGACTCTGTTTTGGCAGACTCCAGCCTCCAGAATGCTACACAGGATCACATGACGCCACAGCGGTCCTATCAGAGATCTCAATGCCCAGACTATTGATGCTTCGCACCTGTGCCTAGTTACAGTGATTAGGCACTAGAGAGCATTTAAACTCAGGCTGGACATTCTACCGTTGTGATGTATTGTTTCTATGCGATCACTGAGCGTTCGACTTCTGTTTTGTTTGCCTTTCCCGTGTATCGACCTGCTTTTGTGCATTTCCTGATTTAGATTTCTGCCTGACCCTTTCGTCTTCTCCCTTCTTGGATCAAGGTCAAGGTCAAGGTCTCCGACTTTGATTTGTGATTTGCCCTTTCTGGATATATCTGTCTTGTTGCCTAGTAAAACCTCCTATCTTCTTATCCGGGAGCGTCTGGTACTCTGTCGCCTCGTCACGCTCAAATGTTTCTATTAGCTCATTCTCTAATCAATCTGGCCATCGCATGATGAGCTCACTCCTAAAAACTGGTTTCAACCCATTTTTACCAGCCTGCCTTACCTTCCAAGGTCATCACGCCCCTCTTCACTGGGCCAGGAGGTACACACAGGCCTCTCTGTGAACCCAGGGGCTTTCCAGTGTCTATAATCTCCTGTGGAGACAGACTAAGGCCGAGTTTTGTTTCCTTGAAGTCGCATCTTACCTGCCGTCTTGAAAGTTTACATTAATCAATATATTAACAACGTAAGAGAAGTTCGCTTCAGAGTGGGCTCAGGGCAACCCCCCCTCCCCCCCCCCCAAAAAAAAAAACAGAAAGCAAACTAACCACCCTGTGATAAATTAATAAAATGAATATGAGGACAGGCCACTGTTCCAAATACTATTAAAAAGGCTGTTTAAATATTGAAAAGGCTTTGAAAATAGATCTATAAAATTAAGCCAAATTTTAGGTCTTTTGTAGTAGTTAATCCCAAACTGCGAAAGCAGCGACTAACAAATTACTAGGCTATTTATATAAAAGTGAAGGAAACCCAGACTGGTGCAGCCGCATGTCGTGGCAGGACGGCTCCTGCTCGTTGTTTGAGTCTTTTTCAACTTCAAGTCATAATCAGAGACCAAAACAAAGCCAACGTCCCGAGCAGTGCATTGGGCATTTTAAGACTGGAAGACATCAACCTAAGACAAATGAAATAAAATTTAAATTAATGAAAAAATGAAAGTAATCTTATATGGGGAGGCACATTATTTGTTTTCGCACTGGGGCCTGTAAGATCCTAGTTTTGCCACTGTGCATAACCTGCACTTTTGGACTCATGTGGCAGTTTAGTATAGAGAGTATGCAGCCAGCTTAGTACAATTAGTCTCACAGAAAATAGTTTGCGGCTGTCAGAACAAAACCTCGTACCTCCAAAACGGTAACTTCACAGGAGAAGGAAAAAACCTGCTTTAATCTTAATGTAAGTCAATGGAACCAGAATTATCTCCAAATAATTTTGGGCTGTTTGTTTTGGTCCCTTCATCATGAAATTTACACACAGCGTAAAGGGCAACAGGTATTTTCAAATCATGCCAAAAACTGGAAAACGGACAAAAATGGAGATACAAGGTTTTGTTCCATCAGCAGTGACTTCATATAAATAATTGATATGGATATTTCTTATATGAGAACTGAATCTCTAAAATATAATATACTATATGAAGCTCAACCAGCATTTCTTCTGAAACCAAGGATATTGATGGAGTTTGTTTCCCTTTGCCATTGGAACATTGCTGTGAGGATTTGATCGCATTCGGCCACAAGAGCACTAGTGAGGTCAGGTACTGATGTTGGATGGTGAGTTCTGGATGCTCCACCTCATCCTGAAGGTATTGGATGGAGCTCCATCACTCCAGAGAACATAGTTGCACTGCTCCACAGCTTTTCTATGAAGATTATACAAACTGCGTGCACGTCTGTCTCAGCAAAGGGTGCTGAGCAAAGTAGCTGAATTCACTCATTACTTTAACTGGGCATAGTGTGGTCCAGTACGGCTCCATGCCTCCCTTCTGAGCGGGTATGAGATCTGGTGATAGTGGCTGTGATCTTCAGTGGCCAGGCATGGCAGCATGAGCAAAAGACGATAGTCCACCACCATGTGCTATCTGATAACCTCTTGCCCTGGAATGCTTTAATGCTGTCCTCCGCACTCCTGTGTGGTCAGTTTGCAGCAGCTGGAGTTAATGAGGACCTTTCTCTTTTCCACAGAGCCAGACAGAGACCATACTGAGTTAAAGAGCTGGAACTGCTCTGCTCACGCTGTGGATGATCGGCTATCTGTAACCCATTGCAACATCTGACATGAAACATCTTTATATGGGAACATATTGACCCCTTAAATGACCCAGGTCCACCAGCAAGCCCAAAGTTTTATAACACACTTCTATAACCTACGACTATCTCAACCGCTTTGCAGTGAAGTCCCCGTAGTTACTGAATAATAAGCCTCTGTATGTAATAAACCTCAGATTTTGTTACACAGAGGTCAAGCTTCACTCTGGAGTCCTAACAGTGGAAGTGAAGAGGTTCTCTAAGCCTGGTATCTGTGTATTTACCACTGAAAGGAGAGAAAGGTATCTATATTATAAGGCTGTGCATTTCATCATAGCTTTGTTTCTGGACAATATAAGCTTCCCCTACTTTCAATTATTCAATAATGTTATTTTAATTTTGTGTTGCAATATCTTTACCTGTTAAAATGTTCAATTCTATTGCACTTGAAACATATTTCTAATTTACACACCGATCAGGCATAACATCGTGACCACCTCCTCGTTTCTCCGCTCTCTGTCCACTTTATCAGCTCCACTTACTGTATAGCTGCACTCTGTAGTTCTACAGTTACAGACTGTAGTCCATCTGTTTCTCTGATACTCTGTTACCCTGTTCTTCAGTGGTCAGGACCCCCATGGACCCCCACAGAGCAGGTACTGTTTGGGTGGTGGGTCATTCTCAGCACTGCAGCAACACTGACGTGGTGGTGGTGTGTTAGTGTGTGTTGTGCTGGTCTGAGTGGATCAGACACAGCAGTGCTGCTGGAGTTTTTAAACACCTCAGTGTCACTGCTGGACTGGGAATAGTCCACCAACCAAAAATATCCAGACAACAGAGTCCTGTGGGCAGCATCCTGTGACCACTGATGAAGGACTAGAGGATGACCAACACAAACTGTGCAGCAGCAGATGAGCTGTCGTCTGTGTTGTACATGGTTGTTTATACAACCTCTTTGACAATGGTTCTATATAGCACCAAAAAGGGTTCTTCTTTTGTTACAAGCTTGACACCATGGCAATAGAAGAATGCTTTTGGGTGCTGCATAGAACACTTTTCAAAAAGATTCTGTATAGAACCATGTACAAAACATTCTCCATCAATCTGAAAAACCATTTCACCATGCAAAGGGTTCTTTGATTGTTCATGGTTATATATAGAACCATTTTCCTTACTACAGAACCCGTGAAGAAGTATCTTTATGTTAGGAGTGTATAGACACTTCCATCCCCCAACAGCTATGGGAGACCTGCAGCCTGACCTTATAAGTCATAAACTCCTGCTTTAAGACGTTTTATGTATGTAATTATAGCAATTTAAGAGATATTATACAAGCTTATGACCAATACCAATACCATACTGCGTCCAAGCCTTACATCACCAAGCGCAATGCAAAGTGTCAAATGCAGTGGTGTAAAGCGCCGCCACTGGACTCTAGAGCAGTGGAGACGTGTTCTCTGGAGTGACCAATCACGCTTCTCTGTCTGGAAATCTGATGGACGAGTCTGGGTTTGGGGGTTGCCAGGAGACGGTACTTGTCTGACTGCATTGTGAGTGTAAAGTTTGGTGGAGGGGGGATCATGGTATGTGGGTTGTTTTTCAGGAGTTGGGCTCGGCCCCTTAGTTCCAGTGAAAGGAACTCTTAAAGCTTCAGCACCAAGAGATTTTGGACAATTTCTCGCTCCCAACTTTGTGGGAACAGTTTGGGGACGGCCCCTTCCTGTTCCAACATGACTGCACACCAGTGCACAAAGCAGGTCCATAAAGACACGGATGAGCCAGTTTGGTGTGGAAGAACTTGACTGGCCTCCTCAGAGTCCTGACCTCAACCCGATAGAACACCTTTGGGATGAATTAGAGCGGAGACTGTGAGTCAGGCCTTCTCGTCCAACATCTTATTATCACATATCGTATTAAACCCTATGGATTAAGAATGGGATGTCATATGCGTGTGAAGGCAGACGAGCGAATACTTCTGGAAATATACTGTATATTGCACATAATTACAGGCTTTATAGGAAGTGTTACTGTAATTTTAAGTATGCTTCAGTGTGTATAAAATATAGTATATATGTACCGTATTTTCTGTATTCTTTAAGTATGGCATTGATGTTCTTACGTATGCTTATTTTCATGGGGTAAAGGTCAAACTATGCTAGAAAAATAATGCCATGGCATCTTTTTAACACATTAAGCCCTCATAGAAACAAATCCAGTCCTTCATAACCAAAACCGTCCCCACTCTCACACCACATCTTTCAAAGTGCGAGTGATTAAGTAAAGTCAGCTACTCGATGATTATGTTTGATTTAATCGCCTTTAATCTTTCACTGCGTTTTCTCTGAAGATTTTCTCTGCGGATTATTATTATTTTCATTTCTCGCACCTCCCACTGAGCCACTGATGAACTGTTTTTCCAAATGTTTTCATTTTTCTCTGCATTTTCTAAAGTACGAAAAGTAACATCAGAAGCTCTTGAGAATGAAATTGAGAAACCTCAGTTCAGGTTAGGCTTCATTGCTGCTGTGGGTTGACAGCATGCCTGTATTATACAGTTTAGGTGGTAAAGTTTGGGAATATTAAGAACTGGGAAAAAAAATTCGTCTGTAAAGATGGAAATAGCAGTGCTGCAGCTGGAGGAAGAAAAAATAGATGATTTGATATTTGTGTGTACATGTGCACATCATCCTTCATGTACTGTATGACGACTCACTGGCCCTAACAAACATCAACAAAGAGGCTAAATGTGGGGCTTTTTTGCATTTTTGTCACTAATCTTTGTAAATCAGATCGAATTTTGAGCATTCTGGCAGGACTTGCTTACTAGGCTCTAATATGCCTTCGGTCCGTCAGTTTCTACATCCACACCTTGTTCAGTGGCTGCTGGAACCACAGATTCGAGCAGGTCCATAACTGTTCAAAGTACCAGGCACTAATGTTTGACCGAGTTCAGGACCGTTACATCATCCATACATACAATCATTCATTCAATGTTTTAAGTATTTTGTAAACAACATGAAGTTTGTTAATGAAAATAAACTACAATTATCTCTTTGCAGTCATTTTCTTGCTATCTACTAAAATTTAACTGCCGCTCTGGTAATGAATTTTATCTTGACCTGACCCCTTAAATGGCCAGGATCCACCGGTGGGCCTAAAGTTTTATTGCACACTTCTGTAACCTAAGTTTGCTCTTAAGTCACTGTGGTTACTGAATAATAAGCCTTAGTATGTAATAAGCCTGAGAGTTTAAGGGGACACTCATGGTTTTTGATTTATTATAACATAAGTATAAAGTCTGTTTTATAAGATCATACTGTATATTAGTTGTGTTATATGTTTATGCTAGATATGTATTCATTTCC
>NC_051216.1:7304773-7314773 GCF_015220715.1 Pygocentrus nattereri | reverse complement strand
GAGTCTCCGTGTTTTCTGTGTTTTACAGAGGGTGTCTGTAGAAAGCCACTATCTGCAGATCTTAGATTACATGCCAGAACATAAACAGAGCTTTAAAGACTAGTAGCAGAACCTTAAAATCTATCCTGAGTGATACAGGCAGCCAGTGCAGCTCTTTTAAAACGGAACTGATCTGATCTCAGGATGAGATGCCAGGTTGCTGCTGCCTTTTGTACGAGCTGTAAAAGATGTATTGTTTTCTTAGGAAGTTCAGTAAGAAGACCACTACAGTGATCAACTCTGCTGTAACAAATACAAGACAAACATAACCAGAAGGGCAAAGTCAAAAAGGCAATGACAAGAAATCCAGAAAAAGAGTCCAATACACGAAAATGGCAACCGATAACACAGGAAACACTCAGTAGTTCTACGAGGGAAACAACCACTCACAACTATCCTACTCTACATCTAGTCATATGGCAAGCGATACAGGTATAACGAGTTAGTATTCATGAGAAATAGAGCAATGATTAGTTGAACGATGAGGTTCAACATTCACATGATCTCCCAAACACTTCTGGGAAATGGAGTCTCAGTGCAGTTCGAGGCTGGAGGGATGCACGGCAGATTTAAACATACGTCACTGACTGTGAATTCGGCTCGTGGTTTAGCCAGTTGGGTTAGTTAGGAATGGAAAACTGCAGCAGCTCTATGTCAGGACTCTTTAGGACTTTGAATGAGTCACTAGAAAACTGATACATACAAGCTCAAATATATGTTACTGCCTTTTAGAAGCTTCAAGTCTTTAACAAGCTTCAAAATGTTTATTTGTGTAGCACATTTTACAACAATGTTGTCACAAAGCAGCTTTACAGAAGTTTGAAAACACACAGGTACAACATAGATCCCCCCGTGAGCGAGCCAGAGGTGACAGTGGCGAGGAAAAACTCCCTCAGACTGGAGGAAGAAACCTTGTGAGGAACCAAGGCTCACAAGGGGAGACCCATCCTCCTCTGGTCAGACAGTGTTTACAGTTTAATAAGCTAAAGACCAGATAAAAGCTAAGAGGATCTCTGTTTGAAGACTGGATGGCAAAGCTTTAGAAACTGCACTGGTAGAGGCGGTCTCTGACTGAGGCCGTCTCTGACTGAGGCAGTTTCTGACTGAGGCCGTCTCTGACTGAGGCAGTTTCTGACTGAGGCCGTCTCTGACTGAGGCAGTCTGTGACTGAGGCAGTCTCTGACTGAGGCGGTCTCTGACTGAAGCGGTCTCTGACTGAGGCGGTCTCTGGCTGAGGCGGTGTCTGACTGAAGCGGTTTCTGAATGAGGCCGTCTCTGACTGAGGCAGTTTCTGACTGAGGCCATCTCTGACTGAGGCGGTCTCTGGCTGAGGCGGTCTCTGGCTGAGGCGGTGTCTGACTGAAGCTGTTTCTGACTGAGGCGGTCTCTGACTGAGGTGGTCTCTGGCTGAGGCGGTCTCTGGCTGAGGCGGTGTCTGACTGAGGCGGTTTCTGACTGAGGCGGTCTGTGACTGAGGTGGTCTCTGACTGAGGCGGTCTCTGACTGAAGCGGTCTCTGACTGAGGCGGTCTCTGGCTGAGGCGGTCTCTGACTGAGGCAGTCTCTGACTGAGGCAGTCTCTGACTGAGTCTTTATGAAAAGTGGGAGTGAGCTGATATGATTCCCCCCAGAGTGTGGCTGGTGACTCCAGCATATCTAACAATAACAGCATAAACTAAAAGGAAAGAACCAGACATTAAAATCAGACATTAAAAATGTCTAATTAAACATTAAAAATGTCTAATTAAACATTAAAAATGTCTGTTTAATATTGAACGGATTTTTATTTCTCCCTGCCCACCTGCTCGGATATGTCCTCATCCTCCTTGTAACATGCTCCTTGTAAAGTAACTTTATCCTACTTGTCTTCTCAGTATTGGGACGCCTTACTGAGCTTGGCTTTTCTTTACAGTTCATGTCACTGCCCTCCGTCTTCACATGATTCACATATGAAAACTGCAAAAAAACACCAAAATACAGTGAATTTTGTTGAGCTCCACTTATTGCGTCATATTTAGACCACTGTGCTGAATTTCATGCGCTGATCTCTCTAGGCTGACGTGAACTTCTAATTCACATTTCTGTTCCCCCTTAAATAGCGCAGCTAGTGCCTGTACGGGTGTCTGAATGTAGCTGCTGCTTTAGCTTCATCTAATCACTGTATACAGTATGAGACTCAATGACTGTCAGTACACGGGGTCGTCTCGGTTAAGGTGGAGGCCACTATTTTTCCTGTTTTTAATGTATATAGGCTTTATTTTTTTATTTTATTTATTTATATAGCACCTTTCATACACAACGGTCATTCAAAGTGCTTTACAAATGAAAAAATACAGAAAAATGTAGTTAATGTAAAAAAAAAAAAATATGTAAATTAAAAAATTTAAAAAACATTATTAAAACAACAGATTTAAAAGAAGTTAATCAAATTTAAAAGAAGGAGATAAAAAATTAGAATAAAAATAAGAAACATGATTAACACAACAGATATAAAAGAAGTTAAATTAAGAAGTGTTTTGAGATTTATGAGCAAATTGAGGTAGTAGCCATGGTTTGCTATTGGATTTAATAGTTTTCACTTGCCTACATAGTCATTTTTGCAGTGCATGTACACACGACACTCTCAGAAAAAAGGTAACACTGTCACTGGGGCAGGACCCTTCTTGTCACTGGGGTGGTCCCCTCAGGGGTCCATCTCAGTACCTTTAGTCAGGGAACTTAACTGAACCATAATTATATGTTCTAAGCTGTACTGACTCCACACAGCCGCCTCACCTCCAGGCTTTTATTCTACTGCTCTGTTTTAAAACATTCGGTTATGAAAAGGTACAAATACCAACTTTTCACCTGGATAAACTGATTTAAGGTTCACAATCAGACCTCAAACCCACTGCTGTACCTTTGAGGGAACATTCACACTGTTTGTACCTTGATGAACGGATCATGTACCTGCATGGTACCTCTATTTGAAACCGTGTAGAGGACTGTGACTGAAACCTGAACCCAATCTGTAACAGCGGCTTTAGCGTTGTTTTGAATTGATGTTAAAATGTGTCTTATATCTGGATGTTGTCTGTACATCCATTTAAAAGTCAAGCGTATCTGTGTTTGTGGCCAGGATGTGTTCTAGCTGTCCTGCCCTCAGTTTGAGAACTGCTGCTCTGGGCCTTCTGGAAGTTCTAGATACATCACTGAGCGTGAACATGAGCCTCAGCCTAACCCGTTTTGGGTTAGTTGTTAGGAACGCAAAACAGCGGCGGCAGCTCCATATCAGGACTCTTTACTGAAAGAGTTGTGTTAAAAATCCTACATACGTGGTAAAATTACAGTTAACGTCTTTTCCAATCTTGGGATGTCTCTGTTTAATCCAATGTTTTATCTAGAATGTTCTTGTGCACTGGTGATAGCTTAGTGCTAACATAATATAGGGAATTCCATAGGCATGCTAGAGGAAACTAGCAGTCGAGGTCGTTTTTTTTACTCGTTTTTTTGGCAGAATTGTGACATTTATGGCCCGAACTGGGGACTAGCACTAACAGACACATACACATGTATGCACAAATATGAGAACACACACACACAGAAATGCAGCCCCTTCTGCCCACCCACCCACACACACACACACACAGTGAGCATGACTGAGCAGGAGAAATGTGACTTGATGGTGCACACTGAGGGATGAAATGGACAATGAAGTTTCCATATGTTGTTTTTACACACTAATTAGAGTCTCTCTCTCCCGTCTTCTCTCTCTCTCTCTCTTGCCTTCTCTCCTTCTTTTCTCTCTGCTTTTCTTGCTGCTCACACACACTTGCAAGTTGAATTTGAGCTGTGTTATTTGTGCACACTCATGCATTTCTATAGGATAGTCTCCATTTGACCCACACGTTCAGCTTTCCAGTGACGATATGTCCCAAGGGCTGGATTCTGAGATCATCTTGGAGGTGACATGCAATGACTGTAGTAACAGTCTTATGACCACTTTGTGACCAGCTAGCAGCCCTGCTCTGAAAAGGACAGGACACTGTTACAACATAAAGGGAAGGTGGCCCGTCAGCTGATTTGCTCTCTACCCATGACAGTATGAATACAGCCAACGGGAAGTGAGTGAGGAAGCCTGTTTGCACAGCATGTCGTCGCTATTGTAGCTGTGTAAACACTGGCGAAAACATATTCAACGTTATTGTTTATATGTAATATAGTCGTACAAAGGTTTAAGCTTCCATATAGCACCTTTCATACCCTGCTGTCATTCAAAGGGCTTTACAAGTGGGAAAACATGGTGTTATGTAAATAAGAACAGAAAAAAATGAAGAACTACTTGTTTTGTTGACTCTCTAATTCTAAATACATTGATGCATCCTCTAATGATTTTAGGGCACCATTTAAATATGTTTGCTGAACTTAAAAATGCCATATATCTGCAAATTTATGCAAATGATTACTGCACGGGAGATACATGATGACCAGCACACCCCAAACTCCACACACAGTGATGCCTTCACACAAAATAGCTTCTAACATCAGAAGGCAAAAAAATAGATTCTGACATCTGAAATTTTTTTACTTCTCCATTTCGTACTCTTGCGTATCATTTTGAGTGATCACTGGCATAACTAGGGTGGGTCATCGAGGATCGAATGAAAACTGATGAAAGCTTGAAACTTAAATCATAACATCATAATAACAATAAACATACTACAAACGGATGCCAGCTAAGAATCTTAACACCTGCATTTCTCACTGCCCACCTGCTCAGAAATGTCCTCATCCTCCTCCAGTGACTTCTAAACTCTTGTCTTATTGTTACATTTTAATTTGAACAAGATTCATACTGGAATAAAATCCCTCCAAAATTATTACAGTCAGACTGTAAAACTACACACTGCAGATTCATACTGGAATAAAATCCCTCCAAAATTATTACAGTCAGACTGTAAAACTACACACACTGCAGATTCATACTGGAATAAAATCACTCCACAATTATTACAGTCAGACTGTAAAACTACACACTGCAGATTCATACTGGAATAAAATCCCTCCAAAATTATTACAGTCAGACTGTAAAACTACACACCGCAGATTCATACTGGAATAAAATCCCTCCAAAATTATTACAGTCAGACTGTAAAACTACACACTGCAGATTCATACTGGAATAAAATCCCTCCAAAATTATTACAGTCAGACTGTAAAACTACACACACTGCAGATTCATACTGGATTAAAATCACTCCACAATTATTACAGTCAGACTGTAAAACTACACACACTGGAGATTCATACTGGAATAAAATCACTCCACAATTATTACAGTCAGACTGTAAAAATACACACACTGCAGATTCATACTGGATTAAAATCACTCCACAATTATTACCGTCAGACTGTAAAACTACACACTGCAGATTCATACTGGATTAAAATCACTCCACAATTATTACAGTCAGACTGTAAAACTACACACTGCAGATTCATACTGGATTAAAATCACTCCACAATTATTACAGTCAGACTGTAAAACTACACACACTGCAGATTCATACTGGATTAAAATCACTCCACAATTATTACAGTCAGACTGTAAAACTACACCCACTGCAGATTCATACTGGAATAAAATCCCTCCACAATTATTACAGTCAGACTGTAAAACTACACACTGCAGGTTCATACTGGAATAAAATCCCTCCATAATTATTACAGTCAGACTGTAAAACTACACACACTGCAGATTCATACTGGCTTAAAATCACTCCACAATTATTACAGTCAGACTGTAAAACTACACACACTGCAGATTCATACTGGATTAAAATCACTCCACAATTATTACAGTCAGACTGTAAAACTACACACACTGCAGATTCATACTGGATTAAAATCACTCCACAATTATTACAGTCAGACTGTAAAACTACACACACTGCAGATTCATACTGGATTACAATCACTCCACAATTATTACAGTCAGACTGTAAAACTACACACACTGCAGATTCATACTGGATTAAAATCACTCCACAATTATTACAGTCAGACTGTAAAACTACACACGCTGCAGATTCATACTGGATTAAAATCACTCCACAATTATTACAGTCAGACTGTAAAACTACACACGCTGCAGATTCATACTGGATTAAAATCACTCCACAAATATTACAGTCAGACTGTAAAACTACACACTGCAGATTCATACTGGATTAAAATCACTCCACAATTATTACAGTCAGACTGTAAAACTACACACTGCAGATTCATACTGGATTAAAATCACTCCACAATTATTACCGTCAGAATGTAAAACTACACACACTGCAGATTCATACTGGATTAAAATCACTCCACAATTATTACAGTCAGACTGTAAAACTACACACACTGCAGATTCATACTGGATTACAATCACTCCACAATTATTACAGTCAGACTGTAAAACTACACACACTGCAGATTCATACTGGATTAAAATCACTCCACAATTATTACAGTCAGACTGTAAAACTACACACGCTGCAGATTCATACTGGATTAAAATCACTCCACAATTATTACAGTCAGACTGTAAAACTACACACGCTGGAGATTCATACTGGATTAAAATCACTCCACAATTATTACAGTCAGACCGTAAAACTACACACACTGCAGATGCATACTGGATTAAAATCACTCCACAATTATTACAGTCAGACTGTAAAACTACACACTGCAGATTCATACTGGATTAAAATCACTCCACAATTATTACCGTCAGACTGTAAAACTACACACACTGCAGATTCATACTGGATTAAAATCACTCCACAATTATTACAGTCAGACTGTGAAACTACACACACTGCAGATTCATACTGGATTAAAATCACTCCACAATTATTACCATCAGACTGTAAAACTACACACACTGCAGATTCATACTGGATTAAAATCACTCCACAATTATTACAGTCAGACTGTAAAACTACACACACTGCAGATTCATACTGGCTTAAAATCACTCCACAATTATTACAGTCAGACTGTAAAACTACACACACTGCAGATTCATACTGGATTAAAATCACTCCACAATTATTACCGTCGGACTGTAAAACTACACACACTGCAGATTCATACTGGATTAAAATCTCTCCACAATTATTACCGTCAGACTGTAAAACTACACACTGCAGGTTCATACTGGAATAAAATCCCTCCATAATTATTACAGTCAGACTGTAAAACTACACACACTGCAGATTCATACTGGCTTAAAATCACTCCACAATTATTACAGTCAGACTGTAAAACTACACACACTGCAGATTCATACTGGATTAAAATCACTCCACAATTATTACAGTCAGACTGTAAAACTACACACACTGCAGATTCATACTGGATTAAAATCACTCCACAATTATTACAGTCAGACTGTAAAACTACACACACTGCAGATTCATACTGGATTACAATCACTCCACAATTATTACAGTCAGACTGTAAAACTACACACACTGCAGATTCATACTGGATTAAAATCACTCCACAATTATTACAGTCAGACTGTAAAACTACACACGCTGCAGATTCATACTGGATTAAAATCACTCCACAATTATTACAGTCAGACTGTAAAACTACACACGCTGCAGATTCATACTGGATTAAAATCACTCCACAAATATTACAGTCAGACTGTAAAACTACACACTGCAGATTCATACTGGATTAAAATCACTCCACAATTATTACAGTCAGACTGTAAAACTACACACTGCAGATTCATACTGGATTAAAATCACTCCACAATTATTACCGTCAGAATGTAAAACTACACACACTGCAGATTCATACTGGATTAAAATCACTCCACAATTATTACAGTCAGACTGTAAAACTACACACACTGCAGATTCATACTGGATTACAATCACTCCACAATTATTACAGTCAGACTGTAAAACTACACACACTGCAGATTCATACTGGATTAAAATCACTCCACAATTATTACAGTCAGACTGTAAAACTACACACGCTGCAGATTCATACTGGATTAAAATCACTCCACAATTATTACAGTCAGACTGTAAAACTACACACGCTGGAGATTCATACTGGATTAAAATCACTCCACAATTATTACAGTCAGACCGTAAAACTACACACACTGCAGATGCATACTGGATTAAAATCACTCCACAATTATTACAGTCAGACTGTAAAACTACACACTGCAGATTCATACTGGATTAAAATCACTCCACAATTATTACCGTCAGACTGTAAAACTACACACACTGCAGATTCATACTGGATTAAAATCACTCCACAATTATTACAGTCAGACTGTGAAACTACACACACTGCAGATTCATACTGGATTAAAATCACTCCACAATTATTACCATCAGACTGTAAAACTACACACACTGCAGATTCATACTGGATTAAAATCACTCCACAATTATTACAGTCAGACTGTAAAACTACACACACTGCAGATTCATACTGGCTTAAAATCACTCCACAATTATTACAGTCAGACTGTAAAACTACACACACTGCAGATTCATACTGGATTAAAATCACTCCACAATTATTACCGTCGGACTGTAAAACTACACACACTGCAGATTCATACTGGATTAAAATCTCTCCACAATTATTACCGTCAGACTGTAAAACTACACACACTGCAGATTCATACTGGATTAAAATCGCTCCACAATTATTACAGTCAGACTGTAAAACTACACACACTGCAGATTCATACTGGATTAAAATCACTCCACAATTATTACAGTCAGACTGTAAAACTACACACGCTGCAGATTCATACTGGATTAAAATCACTCCACAATTATTACAGTCAGACTGTAAAACTACACAAACTGCAGATTCATACTGGATTAAAATCACTCCACAATTATTACAGTCAGACTGTAAAACTACACACGCTGCAGATTCATACTGGATTAAAATCACTCCACAATTATTACAGTCAGACTGTAAAACTACACACGCTGCAGATTCATACTGGATTAAAATCACTCCACAATTATTACAGTCAGACTGTAAAACTACACACGCTGCAGATTCATACTGGATTAAAATCACTCCACAATTATTACAGTCAGACTGTAAAACTACACACGCTGCAGATTCATACTGGATTAAAATCACTCCACAATTATTACAGTCAGACCGTAAAACTACACACGATGCAGATTCATACTGGATTAAAATCACTCCACAATTATTACAGTCAGACTGTAAAACTACACACGCTGCAGATTCATACTGGATTAAAATCACTCCACAATTATTACAGTCAGACCGTAAAACTACACACACTGCAGATTCATACTGGATTAAAATCACTCCACAATTATTACCGTCAGACTGTAAAACTACACACTGCAGATTCATACTGGATTAAAATCACTCCACAATTATTACAGTCAGACTGTAAAACTACACACTGCAGATTCATACTGGATTAAAATCACTCCACAATTATTACAGTCAGACTGTAAAACTACACACACTGCAGATTCATACTGGATTAAAATCACTCCACAATTATTACCATCAGACTGTAAAACTACACACACTGCAGATTCATACTGGATTAAAATCACTCCACAATTATTACAGTCAGACTGTAAAACTGCACACACTGCAGATTCATACTGGATTAAAATCTCTCCACAATTATTACAGTCAGACTGTAAAACCACACACACTGCAGATTCATACTGGATTAAAATCACTCCACAATTATTACAGTCAGACTGTAAAACTACACACACTGCAGATTCATACTGGATTAAAATCACTCCACAATTATTACTGTCAGACTGTAAAACTACACGCTGCAGATTCATACTGGATTAAAATCACTCCACAATTATTACAGTCAGACTGTAAAACTACACACTGCAGATTCATACTGGATTAAAATCACT
>NC_051216.1:7294773-7297273 GCF_015220715.1 Pygocentrus nattereri | reverse complement strand
ATCTCCCCTACATGCCTCAAACATCATCTAAAGCTTCCATACATGCCTCAAATTTACTCCAGTATTTCTGCATGCCTGAAATCTTCCATCACAGCTCCTCTACATGCCTCAAATGTCTGCATGCCTAAAGCATGACTCAGAGGTCTCTACATGCCTCAAACCACTCCCAAAGCTCATCTGTATGCCTCAAATTTACTCAAAAGCATATGCTTTTCTCCAAAGGTTCTCCAAACGTTCTCTATGTCACAGACTACCTCTAAAGCTCCTTTGCATGTCTCACACTATATTCATAGCTACTCTTTTCTACATGCCTCAAACGTGAAACAAAAGCTCCTCAACACGCCTCAAATTTCCTCCAAAGCTATTCTGTATGCCTGAAAACGGTCTCAAATGTGTCTACATTCCCCAAACCACTCCCAAAACCCCACTATATGCCACAAATTCCCTTCCTCAAAGCTGCTCTACATGCCATCCTTAAAGCTGCTCTACATGGCTTAAACCTTCCTCAAAGCCCCTCACATGCTTTAGCATCCTTCAAAGATTCTCTACATGCCTCATTCACCACTCAAAGGACCATTACATGCCTTCAACCTTCCACAAAGGTCCTACTACTGCACCTCAAACCTTCTTCAAAGCTTTTCTACATGCTTCAGACTTCCCCCAAAGCTCCTTTATGTGACTTTTATGCCTAAAAGTTCAACCAAAATTCTCCTACATGTCTAAAACTTCCCTTGAAGCTGACCTACATGCCTCAGACTTGCCTCAAACTCCTCTACATGCCTCAAACTCATCTCAAAGGTCTTCTACATGCCTAGAATGTCCCTCAAAGCTCCTCTACATGCTGGAAACTTCCCTTAAAGCTCCTACACATGCCACAGACTTTCTTCAAAGGTCTCCTACATGCCTAAAACTGTCCTCAGAGGTCCTCTACATGCTTCAAGACTCACTTCAATGTGCATAAAACCTTCATCAAACACCCTCACAAAACCTCAACATGGCCCAAATGTGCCCATCCATGCCACTAACATCTCCTTATCGCCAGTCCCTTCTACAAACATCTCCTTATCGCCAATCCCTGCCACGAACATCTCCTTATCGACTCACAAATATCCCTCAAGCATCCCAAACCTCCCCAGTGAGTCATCCAAATCTACAAGAAAGTACAACTATATCTCAGCAGAGCAACAGATGTTACTGAATGTTACAATGTGGTGTTTCTTCCCACAGGCAGAGAAGTTTAGTCTTTTTTCTCTCTCTTTAGTATCTTCAGTTGCACTTATGGCCGATTTCTCAAACCCAGATTTACTCCAACAAATTTTCACATTCTGATATGATCTTCCAAGTCAGGGGCTTTTGACGGCATGGATGATCTCTAGCTCAGTCTTTAGCTTTCCAATCAAGCTCTGAATTGATTGCAGGACTTCTGATATTTTCATGTTGGATTTTTACGACTCCAACAGTCCACGAATCTTGTAGCATGAATTGAGCAGCATTGTAATAGAGAGATTCAGACAACAGTCAATGAGAAAGCTGGGAGATGGAAAAAAGTTGAAGAGATATGCATGCCAGGTGTACAATTTCAGTTCATCTACCAGTTCGTAAATATGTAAATATTTCTCCATCTCTCGCTGTGCTATCTACATTTCTCAATCTCAAATCCATCCCTAGTTAAGCATAAACAGGTCCAGTTTGTTTAACTTGGCTAGTACTACATAATAAGGAGGAGATTTGGGATTCTGAGTGCTTTTTTATTTCTATTGACATTGCAGTTTATGTTAGAACCAAATCTTCGAGTTCATTATGTAGTCTGGAAAAACACGTTTTCAATGTTCAGATGCACTTTTAAAAAAATCATTAGAAACTCGGTTTACATTGTACATGTTCTGGGTCTGTTCAAGCCTATTTGTGAACTCCTACTCTTAATTAAGTGTCTATCATAATGAAATTCAGGAAAATAAAATGTTAAAAGTTTGGGAGGAGGACTAGGCCTGAAACCCCTCCTCTTTATAGTCTAAACAGCCTATAAGTATCCATCCTGACCTTCCGTTTCCCATGACGAAGTCTTCATAATCCCAACCATCTCTTTCCATCTGTCCTATATGAGTCCTACTACAGGGGTCCAGCCTTTTAGCTCCAGGCAGAAGCCACCCAGAACTCCAGCCCAAGTTCTGAGTTGTTTCCCCTCTTTCAATCAGCCTTCCCTCAAACTACCACCATATGTTGAAGACATGGGAATGATCTTGAAGAGCATATCATTGCTGTCGGGACAAAACCTCATATCTCCATATTTCTGTTTTTAAAATTTTTGACATTATATAAAAAAGCTGTTGGCCTTTACGTTGGGTAGAAATTTCATGATGAATGGACCAACAGAAATGGTCTAAAATTATCTTTCCAATTACTTCCATCAAACGTTTTTATTCCAACAGCAGCGATCATTTAATTATCATATCAAACCATGTTTTCCTTTTTTTGCACAATTTGAAAATATCAGCTGTGC
>NC_051216.1:7194773-7289773 GCF_015220715.1 Pygocentrus nattereri | reverse complement strand
GCCAAGGGGATCGAACTGGCGGCCTACTGGTCACGAGGCTGGTTCCCTAACCTCCAGCCCACGACTGTCCTCATGCGTTTACCTGTGGTAGACAAATATGTCTTCAGTTAGATTGAAATGTGGTTGCTGTATAGCGCATTATATGCAAATTAGCTATATACTCATGTAAACAGGGTCAAAAAACTACATCAATTAGTACAGGAGGTTTGCATGCATCACTTTGGCTGCACTTTAGAGAAGACATCACTGTTGTCGGAACAGAACCTTGTATCTCCCAAACAGACTTCACCTTTAATGTAAGTCAATGGACTTACAATATAAAGAGCAACAGGTGTTTTCCAATGATGTCAAAAACTGGAAGATGACAAAAATGGAGACACAAGGTTTTTTCCAACAGCAGCGATATTTTTCTTAATACGGAACTCTTGGGTGATTTGCTGCCATTGCAGATCTCCTGTTGATTTTCATCTGAATGTGTGGCTCTTTTGGACCGAGCTACCATGAATTTATCATCGATTTTTTGCTGCAGTAATAGCCTCTACTCTTCTGGGAAGGCTTTACACTAGATGTTGGAACAATGCTGTGAGGATTTGATTGCATTCAGCCAAAAGAGCATTAGTGAAGTGAGGTACTGGTGTTGGATGGTCAGTTCTGGATCACTCCAACTCATGCTGAAGGTCCCGGATGGAGCTCCATCGCTCTGGAGAACACAGCTCCACTGATCCATAGCCAAGTGCTGGGTGGGCTTTATACCCCTCTTGGCAATGGGCATTGAGACCTTACACAGAGTGCATTTACAGGCACTCAATAATCTGATCATAATCAATTTCTGTAGTTATCTGATTATTCAAATTGTCATGCAAACAGCATTCTCTGATTTCTTAGCTGGAGTAAGATCTAAAAATCTGATTTAAAAATCAGTTAAAGAGGCTGGAGTTTAGCTCAGTAACCAGGTTTCTCAGTGCTGTGAACTCTTACTCTGATTTCTTTCAGATTTCCCAGTCTGAGCATGAGCGAAACAGACTGCCGTGCCAGAAATAAGCGAGCAGCGTCGCCGTGAAACGCAGCAAAACACTTTCAGAGTGACGCTGGAACCAAATACATGCTTGAGGAAATGAAGGATTTAAATATTCTTCGTCTTCTAGGCGATGCATGTTCATATTTTCCGGTAAAGTGGCCACGGCATGAAGTTTGAGTTTTATGTTACGTTTACATCACGTCATCTGCTGTGAGTTTATTGGCTGGTTGCAAAGCAGAAATCTGATTACTGTCTGATTTATATAGACCTGGACTTTCCCCACTATCTGATTACTCACCTGCATGTAAACATGTTGATCAGATTACTGACTAAATCTGATTTTCTATAGTTATCGGATTATTAAGCGAATGTAAACACACTCACAGTCAGAAATAAAGGTACTGTGGAGGTACATTTGTCATTCATGAAGCTACAAACAATATAAATGTACACAATATGATTTTGAGGATCCAATTCTGCATCTTCAATAAATTCTTCCCATGTGAAAAGTGCATATTAGTAACTTCATAACCTCATGTTTTAAAGCAGAGCAGTAAAACAGAAAGGCTGTAGTGAATGCAGGCCATGTGGAGTCAATGCAGCTTAAATATATATAACTGCGATAGAATGTGTTGCAATTATGCTCCCTAACTAAAGATCCAGAAGACCTGCCCTCAAACGACAAGAGGGGCACCACCCCAGTGACAGTGCGGTGCCTTTGGAGTGTAGGCTCATGGGTGGGCACTGAAATAGTAGATCCCAAAAACAGGAATACACACCACTGTGTATGTGTGAGGGTGTGTATGATATCCTCCTCACTCAGTAGTGCATAGATCATGTCTTGCACAACAATCAGCCACATGCACTAAATAGTGCAGAGCTGTCAGCACTTCACGCTCTTTTACCCCAATGAAAGAAAAGCACTTCAGTGTTTTTTTCTGAAATCCGTGGCCGGACCCCACAGGCAGTTTGTGCAAACTTCCCCCTAATTATGCTCCTCTGTGTGGCCTATTTGTTTGTGCAATGACAAAATCTCATAACCTCCTACATGCAGTGCAGGAGAAAAAGGCTCACTCACAAAGCCCGGCCTATATAGATCAAAGCCTCTAGAGTTGTTACTGTCGTTTTGCCATATGTCCTGTTTACATTGCATTAGTATGTATATTCCTGCTGTCATCATGCATTTTTTACATTTTATGATAAATGGACAGTTCTTTAAAGGTGTTAAGGATGAATGTTTACTTATAAATGAAAATCTTGGGAATTAGATACTTGTAAATTACAACCCCAGTTCCAGAAAAGTTGGGATCCTGTGTAAAATGTTAATAAATGTAAATAAAAACAGAATGCAATGATTTGCGAAACTCATAGGCCCATATTTTATTCACAATAGAACATAGAACACGTATTGGACGTTGAAAGTGAGATGTTTTACCATTTCATCAAACACATTAACTCATTTAGAACTTGACGGCAGCAACACATCTCAAAAAGGTTGGGACAGGGGCAAAAAAAGGCTGGAAAAATAAGTGGTCTTAATAAAAACAGCTGGAGGAGCAATTTGCCACTAACTCACATGACTGAGAAGCAAAGATGGGCAGGGGTTCACCAATCTGCGAAAATCTGCATCTAAAAATTGTGGAACAGTTTCAGAAAAATATTCCTCAAGGTAAAATAGTGAAGACTTTGGACATCCCACCATCTACAGAACATAATATCATCAAAAGATTCAGAGAATCTGGAGAAATGCCAGGGCATAAGGGACAAGGCCAGCAGTCAATACTGGATGCTCATGATCTTGGGGTCTTCAGGCGGCACTGCAATTAAAAACAGGCATGATTCTGTATTGGAAATCACTACATGGGCTCAGGAACACTTCCAGAAATCCCTGTCTGTGAACACAGTTCACTGTGTAATATCTAGAGAGACAAAGAAGTTCTTGCAAGTCGCTCTGGATAAGAGCGTCTGCTAAATGCTGTAAATGTAAATGTAAATATGTAATCCACAAATGCAAGTTAAAGCTGTAGCATGAAAAGAAGAAGCCGTATGTCAAAACGATCCAGAAACGCTGCCGTCTTCTCTGGGCCAGAGCTCATCTAAAATGGACTGAGGCAAAATGGAAAACCTTTCTGTGGTCAGACGAATCAAAATATGAAATTCTTTTTGGAAACCACAGACGTCGCGCCCTGCGGACTAAAGAGGAGAGGGACCATCCAGGTTGTTATCAGCGCACATGGTAAAATGTCTCACTTTCAACTTCTGATATGTGCTCTGTGTTCTATTGTGAATAAAATATGGGTCTATGAGTTTTGCAAATCAATGCATTCTGTTTTTTATTCACATTTATTTACATTTTACACAGCGTCCTAACTTTTTTGGAACTGGGTTTGTAAAATCTTCTCTTATTATATTTAACTACACCAGCAAAAGGTTGGATTTGGTGTTCAGAGAGTATAAAACCAGTTTGGCAGATAGATAAAAAGACTCTAATGTGTTCATCAAGTGAAGCGTTAGACGTGGTCCAGAATGAAGAACAGAGCTGTAGAAGATTAAAAATATCTAAGGAACCTGTACACTCTTAAAAAGATGGTTCATCATGTCACGCTTCTGGGTTCTCCTCCCTTGCCTCGCACTCTCCAGGACTCCATTTCCCATAATTCCAGTCCTGATGACATCACCAATTCCTCCAATCATGTGCAACTGCCTCATTCTCAGTCCCCTGATTTCTAATTCTATTCACCTGTGCTTGTGTTTGTCTTAGAGCTTAAATAGTCCCTGGTTTTTTCTGGACCGCTGGGATAGGCTCCAGCACCCCCCTGCGATCTTGAGGGAGAAGTGGCTTAGAAAAAAAAATTAATAAATAAAATAATAATAAATCTTCTTCTTTCGGCTGCTCCCTTTAGGGGTCGCCACAGTGGATCATCTGCCTCCATCTTGCCCTATCCACTGCCTCCTCTACTTTCACACCAACCATCTCCATGTCCACCTTCACTACATCCATAAACCTTCTCTGAGGTCTACCTCTTCTCCTTCTACCCAGCAGCTCCATCTCCAACATTCTTTGCCCAATATATCCACTATTCCTCCTCAACACGTGTCCAAACCATCTCAACCTGGCCTCTCTGGCTTTATCTCCAAACTGCTCCACCTTCACCGTCCCTCTGATCTGCTCATTTCTAATCTTGTCCATCCTTGTCACTCCCAACGAAAATCTCAGCATCTTCATCTCCGCCACCTCCAGCTCAGCCTCCTGTCTTTTAGACAGAGCCACAGCCTCCAAACCAGACATCATAGCAGGACGCACTACTGTCTTGTAAACCTTCCCTTTCACTCTTGCTGCTATCCTTCTGTCACACATCAGCCCTGACACCTGTCTCCACCCACTCCATCCTGCCTGCACCCTCTTCTTCACCTCTTTTCTGCACTGTCCATTGCTCTGGATGGTTGACCCAAGATATTTGAAGTCATCCACCTTTAAGACCTCTACTCCCTCTATGCCTCCCTCTCATTCACACACATGTATTCCGTAATAATAATAAATCAATAATAATAATAATAAAACCATTTCTGCTGTTTGTGAGGTATCGCCGAGTTCTTAGACCACTGAGTGGTGTTTTTCTGATTGTTTGACTTGTGCCTTGAGCCTTTTGCCTGCTTTCTGGATTTCGCCTTTCTGGATTTGCCCTTTTGCTCTGGTTGCCTGTTTTGGTTATTCTGATTTTTGACCCCTGTTTGGTTTTCGGACTATTGGATTTACCCTGAGACGGTGTTTCAGTTGGACTTACGTGCCGACAACTCTCTCATTAAACAGGCTTCTATTTTTAAGAGCCGCAAGCGTCTTCTTGTGTTTGTGCAGCGTTACACGTCAAGGGTTCTTTAGTAAAGATATTGGTTCTGTTTAGAACCATGAACACTCAAACAACCGTTTGCATGCTTAAAGTTGATGGACAATGTGTTGTAAATGGTTTGGTCGCATCAAAAAGGGTTCTTATGGTTCTTTCCAGAGAATGTGTTGTTAATGGTTCTATAAAACACCACAAAGGGTTCTTATGGTTCTTTCCATGGTGAAGTGGTTCTTCAGATTGATGGAGAATGTGATGTTAAGGGTTCTATAAAACACCACAAAGGGTTCTTATGGTTCTTTCCATGGTGAAGTGGCTCTTCAGATTGACGGAGAATGTGATGTTAATGGTTCTATAAAACACCACAAAGGGTTCTTATGGTTTTTTCCATGGTGAAGTGGTTCTTCAGATTGATAGAGAATGTGTTGTTAATGGTTCAATAAAACACCACAAAGGGTTCTTATGGTTCTTTCCATGGTGAAGTGGTTCTTCAGATTGATGGAGAATGTGATGTTAAGGGTTCTATAAAACACCACAAAGGGTTCTTATGGTTCTTTCCATGGTGAAGTGGCTCTTCAGATTGACGGAGAATGTGTTGTTAATGGTTCTATAAAACACCACAAAGGGTTCTTATGGTTCTTTCCATGGTGAAATGGTTCTTCAGATTGATAGAGAATGTGTTGTTAATGGTTCAATAAAACACCACAAAGGGTTCTTATGGTTCTTTCCATGGTGAAGTGGTTCTTCAGATTGATGGAGAATGTGATGTTAAGGGTTCTATAAAACACCACAAAGGGTTCTTATGGTTCTTTCCATGGTGAAATGGTTCTTCAGATTGATGGAGAATGTGTTGCTAATGGTTCTATAAAACACCACAAAGGGTTCTTATGGTTCTTTCCATGGTGAAGTGGCTCTTCAGATTGATGGAGAATGTGCTATAAAGGGTTTTATACAGCATCAAAAACTTCTATTTTAACAATAGAAGAACTCTTTTCAGTGTTATCTAGAACCATTTTCAAAAAAGTTCCATATCGAACCACGTACAACACATTCTCCATCAATCTGCAGAATGATTTCACCCTGCAAAGAACCCTTGTTGTGTGCTCATGGTTGTACATAGAGCCACTGTCTTTGTTAAAGAACCCTTGAAGAACCACCTTGTTAAGTATGGAGAACAAACAGTGAAGTAATTATAAATAAAATCGCCTTATCGTTATTTGAGATCAACAAAATGAATAAGTGATCAACTCTCAACATAACAAGCATCACTAAAAATAGAATGTAAACAGATGATTAAATAATTTATAATATTAATTATAAATAATGTACTTGAATAGAGAAATTGATTAAATAATTTAAAAGGACATTTGGAATAGTAATATTTATATCCACGTTGTGAAAATGATTAATTCACTATTATTCTAGATATAAAATGGTACAACATTGCTAATTTTGCTGAACCTTTGTACATAATTGTGAACATAATTAATTGATTAGTTATTTATGTAACGAATAACTCACATTACATTTACATTCTGCATCATCAGCTTTAAATCTCCACGTTTTCTGTTTATTTTAATGTCAAAAAATGAAAAGAACTTTTGCTCAAATTCAACTAATAATATCTTATTTTTCACTACCAAACAAATACGGACTGAAGGTCTTCCAGGAGTTCCTTGTGTTTCCGTGACCTATGAATGAGAAATGACCGATATCAGACAGACGAGGCGTGTCGTGGTGTGTGGACCACAGTAGATGCTCTGAATGGCTCGAACACACAGGAGGAAAAACTTATTTTCATTAAAAGCGGCTCAGTTATCTTCGTCTCCACATGTTGACTCTGGAGACCCTCAGATATCAGCCTGGGTTCAGAGAGGACCACAGGAGAGCGAAGTGTGGGTGATCATCACACACAAAGAAGGAAGAGAAGGCTGTGAATCGCACCAGGCCACGCTTCTCTGGTCGTTCGTCTCCCTGGGAGAAAATGACTGATGTGTATTTGAGCCTCTCACCTCGGACTCCAGCCGTCTGTAACCGTCGCAGAGCTCCTCACTGTTTATTGAGCTCCGTCGGCTCGTCAGAGTGAACTGAGCTGTAATGACCACTCTCTACAAGAAAGGAGCCACGGATGGTCTTTGGAACGGTGTGTTAAAGGAGAACCACCTTTTGGTTCTCTGAAGAACCAAAGGATTAGAAAGGGAGACAGAGAGAAAGAAAGAAAGTGAGTGATGCAGAGAGAATGGAGAGAGAAGAAAGAAAGACTTGTAGATTGTTCTCCATTGTTTTAATCAGAGAAACGGGTGGCAGACAGATAGAAAGAAAGAAAGAAAGAAAGAAAGAAAGAAAGAAAGAAAGAAAGAAAGAAAGAAAGAATCGAAGACAGAAAATAGAGAAGGAAGAGTGAGAGATAAACAAGCAGGCAGAAGGAAAAATGGAGAGAATGAGAAAGAAAGGAGAGAGAGAGAGAGAGAGGGAGAGGGAGAGAGAGAGAGAGGGAGAGAGAGAGAGAAAGAGAGAGGGAGAAAGAGAGAGGGAGAAAGAGAGAGAAAGAGAGAGGGAGAGAGAGAGAGAGAGAGGGAGAAAGAAAAGAGGGTCATTCATTCACACTTCTTCTTAAAGAGGCCTTTTGAAGCTCCTGTGTTAAGCTCCACTACTAATGTGTGTTAATGTGTAATGAAGGGCAGCTCACTCACTCACTCACTCACTCACTCACTCACTCTCTCTCTCTCTCTCTCTCTCTCTCTCTCTCTCTCTCTCTCTCTCTCTCTCTCTCTCTCTCTCTCTCTCTCTCAGATGAAGACAGAGGACGCTGTGCTGGAGTCCCCGAGCTGTTTAACACTGCTTCATTCAGCCGTCCCGTGTTTATCCGCAGTCAGAGGGGAGCGGTTGTCCTGGCCCTCAGTAGGTGTGTGTCTTTGTGTCTGGTGCTGTGCTGACGTGACAGACGGCTTCATTACAGTCACAAGGCTCTCGGAAACAAATGTCTGCTAACTGTTTAGAATTCCTGAAAAGCATCTGGGTGACTCACTGATACACAGTCATCACAATGGAGGTGTAGTGGAGACATTATACACTGGCCACTTTATTAGAAACACCTACTTTCTACTTCCACTCACTGGCCACTTTATTAGAAACACCTACCTTCTACTTCCACTCACTGGCCACTTTATTAGAAACATCCTGCTTTCTACTTCCACTCACTGGCCACTTTATTAGAAACACCTACCTTCTACTTCCACTCACTGGCCACTTTATTAGAAACATCCTGCTTTCTACTTCCACTCACTGGCCACTTTATTAGAAACACCTACTTTCTACTTCCACTCACTGGCCACTTTATTAGAAACACCTACTTTCAACTTCCACTCACTGGCCACTTTATTAGAAACACCTACCTTCTACTTCCACTCACTGGCCACTTTATTAGAAACATCCTGCTTTCTACTTCCACTCACTGGCCACTTTATTAGAAACACCTACTTTCTACTTCCACTCACTGGCCACTTTATTAGAAACACCTACTTTCTCCTTCCACTCACTGGCCACTTTATTAGAAACACCTACCTTCTACTTCCACTCACTGGCCACTTTATTAGAAACACTTACTTTCTACTTCCACTCACTGGCCACTTTATTAGAAACACCTACCTTCTACTTCCACTCACTGGCCACTTTATTAGAAACACTTACTTTCTCCTTCCACTCACTGGCCACTTTATTAGAAACACCTACCTTCTACTTCCACTCACTGGCCACTTTATTAGAAACACTTACTTTCTCCTTCCACTCACTGGCCACTTTATTAGAAACACCTTCTTTCTACTTCCACTCACTGGCCACTTTATTAGAAACACCTACTTTCTACTTCAACTCACTGGCCACTTTATTAGAAACACCTACCTTGTACTTCCACTCACTGGCCACTTTATCAGAAACACCTACCTTGTACTTCCACTCACTGGCCACTTTATCAGAAACACCTGCCTTGTGCTTCCACTCACTGGCCACTTTATTAGAAACACCTACTTTCTACTTCCACTCACTGGCCACTTTATTAGAAACATCCTGCTTTCTACTTCCACTCACTGGCCACTTTATTAGAAACACCTACTTTCTACTTCCACTCACTGGCCACTTTATTAGAAACACCTACTTTCTACTTCCACTCACTGGCCACTTTATTAGAAACACCTACTTTCTACTTCCACTCACTGGCCACTTTATTAGAAACACCTACCTTCTACTTCCACTCACTGGCCACTTTATTAGAAACACTTACTTTCTCCTTCCACTCACTGGCCACTTTATTAGAAACACCTTCTTTCTACTTCCACTCACTGGCCACTTTATTAGAAACACCTACCTTCTACTTCCACTCACTGGCCACTTTATTAGAAACACTTACTTTCTACTTCCACTCACTGGCCACTTTATTAGAAACACCTTCTTTCTACTTCCACTCACTGGCCACTTTATTAGAAACACCTACTTTCTACTTCCACTCACTGGCCACTTTATTAGAAACACCTACTTTCTACTTCCACTCACTGGCCACTTTATTAGAAACACCTTCTTTCTACTTCCACTCACTGGCCACTTTATTAGAAACACCTACTTTCTACTTCCGCTCACTGGCCACTTTATTAGAAACACCTTCTTTCTACTTCCGCTCACTGGCCACTTTATTAGAAACACCTACTTTCTACTTCCGCTCACTGGCCACTTTATTAGAAACACCTTCTTTCTACTTCCGCTCACTGGCCACTTTATTAGAAACACCTACTTTCTACTTCCGCTCACTGGCCGCTTTATTAGAAACACCTTCTTTCTACTTCCGCTCACTGGCCACTTTATTAGAAACACCTACTTTCTACTTCTGCTCACTGGCCGCTTTATTAGAAACACCTTCTTTCTACTTCTGCTCACTGGCCACTTTATTAGAAACACCTACTTTCTACTTCCGCTCACTGGCCGCTTTATTGGAAACACCTACTTTCTACTTCCGCTCACTGGCCGCTTTATTAGAAACACCTACTTTCTACTTCCGCTCACTGGCCGCTTTATTAGAAACACCTACTTTCTACTTCCGCTCACTGGCCGCTTTATTAGAAACACCTACTTTCTACTTCCACTCACTGGCCACTTTATTAGAAACACTTACTTTCTACTTCCACTCACTGGCCACTTTATTAGAAACACCTTCTTTCTACTTCCACTCACTGGCCACTTTATTAGAAACACCTACTTTCTACTTCCACTCACTGGCCACTTTATTAGAAACACCTTCTTTCTACTTCCACTCACTGGCCACTTTATTAGAAACACTTACTTTCTACTTCCACTCACTGGCCACTTTATTAGAAACACCTTCTTTCTACTTCCACTCACTGGCCACTTTATTAGAAACACCTACTTTCTACTTCCACTCACTGGCCACTTTATTAGAAACACCTACTTTCTACTTCCACTCACTGGCCACTTTATTAGAAACACCTACTTTCTACTTCCACTCACTGGCCACTTTATTAGAAACACCTTCTTTCTACTTCCACTCACTGGCCACTTTATTAGAAACACCTACTTTCTACTTCCACTCACTGGCCACTTTATTAGAAACACCTTCTTTCTACTTCCACTCACTGGCCACTTTATTAGAAACACCTTCTTTCTACTTCCGCTCACTGGCCACTTTATTAGAAACACCTACTTTCTACTTCTGCTCACTGGCCGCTTTATTAGAAACACCTTCTTTCTACTTCTGCTCACTGGCCACTTTATTAGAAACACCTACTTTCTACTTCCGCTCACTGGCCGCTTTATTGGAAACACCTACTTTCTACTTCCGCTCACTGGCCGCTTTATTAGAAACACCTACTTTCTACTTCCGCTCACTGGCCACTTTATTAGAAACACCTACTTTCTACTTCCGCTCACTGGCCGCTTTATTAGAAACACCTACTTTCTACTTCCGCTCACTGGCCGCTTTATTGGAGTTTAGTTTCGTGTCCGATGCTTGCTTCTTTAATTTTGCATTGGAACTGTGGGGCTAGTTTAGCTAACAAGCAGTGGAGGCTTATATCCCAACACTTAGCATTGTGCTAGCTGCAACAGTTAAGACGGTGCCAGCTTCTTTTCTCAATCATCACGCATTTGCCTCGAGTTATAAAAATGGACAAAAATGCAGAGAAAATTCAGGCTTTAATATGACCGCTACTGTTTAAGCTGAGCTTTTCAGTGTTTTTCTCCAGTGCTAAACTTTAATGAGCATTCAGTCATCGTCCTTCAAACCTCTTGCATTAATAATCATGTCACTTTTATTCACTCTCCCAAACTGAGTGTGTGTTACGAGAGAGACGTGTCTTGCGTAAACAGCTGTGTGTTTTGTGTACGCTCTGATGAAGCTGCAGTGGAGTTTCGCTCAGTGTTTCCTGAGGCCATTAAAGGGCCTGAGCTTTATTTACCATCTCTCCGCACCACTGGCCACCAGGCAGCGGGAAGCGCACAATGCATAGCAGATGCTAACTTCTTCCAGAATTGCTCACTCGCTCCATAAATCCAGCTCTGTTCCTCGAGGAATGTGGGAAATAGGTCGAGTCACGTCAGGAAGGAAAATAGACATGATTTAGGCTAAACAGTAAAATTCACAGCGTTGAATTAACACCTATAATGTTTATCTGAGACACAAAGGATGCGCGGAGTTAGTGAGTGAGGGTCATTCTTAATAATAAACATAACAATATGTTACGAGTTAATAATGAAGTCACACTCCGTTATGAAAAGGTGTTGAGCAGAGCTTCAGAACTTCTCTGCAAAATCAGTTCAAAGCTGTTGTGACTGATAAGTTTCATCCTGTGAGGAAACACTTCTATCTAGATGGCATTGGTCTAATCCTGTTGGTGCCGGTCTCTTCCTGATGGTGCTGGTCTCTTCCAGGATGGTAGTGATCTCATCCTGTTGGTGCCGGTCTCTTCCTGATGGTGCCGGTCTCTTCCTGTTGGTGCCGGTCTCTTCCTGATGGTGCCGGTCTCTTCCAGAATGGTGGTGGTCTCATTCTGATGGTTCTGGTCTCTTTCAGGACAGTGGTGGTCTCTTCCAGGATGGTGGTGGTGGTCTCTTCCTGATGGTGCTGGTCTCTTTCAGGACAGTGGTGGTCTCTTTCTGATGGTGGTGGTCTCTTTCAGGACAGTGGTGGTCTCTTTCAGGACAGTGGTGGTCTCTTCCTGATGGTGCTGGTCTCTTTCAGGACAGCGGTGGTCTCTTCCAGGATGGTGCTGGTCTCTTCCTGATGGTGCTGGTCTCTTTCAGGACAGTGGTGGTCTCTTTCTGATGGTGCTGGTCTCTTTCAGGATGGTGCTGGTCTCTTTTTGATGGTGTTGGTCTCTTTCAGGATGATGGTGGTCTCTTTCTGATGGTGCTGGTCTCTTTCAGGATGATGGTGGTCTCTTCCAGGATGATTCTGGTCTCTTTCTGATGGTGCTGATCTCTTTCAGGATGATGGTGGTCTCTTCCTGACGGTGCTGAGAATTTGGGCCGACATCTTACCACCAGCAAAACACAAACTGAGGGAGGGTCTTTTGGAAGGACGGCGTTCCACCTGTCCAATACAGTTCCAGAGACGTGTAGAGTCTGTGCCAGGGTACTCTGAAGCTGGTGGCTCAACACCTTACTAAAACACTTTACTTTGTTTTATTGATCAAATTTGGACTTATTTCTTTACAGTTTTGATTTAATATGCAGAAACAATGAGATTTTGACTTAATATTTTGAAAGAATGACTTCTTTTTCTTGAAATTTTGATAGCACTTCTAAATCACGACTTTTCCTCTTAAAGATTTGACTCAGTATGTTTCAGTAATGACTTATATCTTAAAACTTTGATTTCATATTTCTAAAAGATGACTGATGCTGAAATAGCTTGTTTTCTCAAACATGATTTAGTATTTTGACATGATTACTTATTTTCTTAAAATTCTTTATTTAGTATGTAGAAATAATCACTGTTTGAGATTTTGACTGTATATCAAAATTATGACCTTTTTCTTAAAATTTTGATTTAGTACTTCTAAATAATGTTTAAATGTTGACTGAATGGATTTCGCATTTCTAAATGATGACTTATGTGGGAACTTATCAGGACGCATTTTCTCAAAAATAACTTAGTAGGTTGATATAATTACTTATTTTCTTTACATTTTGATTTTAAATATTTTCATATTTTTTGAGAACTATTTCATCAAAATAATGAGAAACACTGTACACACAAGTACAGTACTGTACAAAGGTTTATTTTTCAAGCAGAAAACATATTTAACATCACACAAGGCCTCAACAACAATATATAACATAACAGATATATAACAAAAATATTTTTTCATGGTTCAGTGAGTCAGTCTTTCCCTTTAATCCAGCTTCCGTTCTTCTCAGGAGACTCACTCTCAGCTCCTCAGAGAACCTGCAGACACGCCTCCAAAGTTCAGCCTGAGAAGCTGGTTGATTTTCTGAAGTAATCAAACCCATTCAGTGGTGTTGAGGTCTGGACTCTGGGGTGGTCAGTCCATCGTTCAGCTTCTTTCTTTGATGTGTCCGTCTCCTTTTCTCAGTGAGGTTCTTCTTGATCAGCTACACGTCCTTTCAGACCCACAGCGCTGAGTGGTCTTCTCACAGTGGAAGGATGGACAGAAGCACCTGTGGATGTTTTCAGATCTGAAGCAGCTTGATCTTCTCCTCTCTCTCAGAGATGGAAGCTTTCAGTGCTGTTTATCTGATGGGGGCAGTGTTGCTGTTTACCAGGTCTTCCAGGTGGTTGTTAGGAGCCCCATTGTCTCTGGAGCTTTTAATCAGTTTTTGAGCTCCAGTTTCGGAAACTCCTGTTTATCCTTTGGGCTTTGTATCATTAAATGATCTCATATCTAACCTCACCAGAAACACCTCCTGAACAATGAACGCCTTCTGGTTCGTTTTACTTGGAACTGAAAGAAATGAAGATGCTCTCTGACTTCTACACAACGCACGCGCTTGTAACACCCACCCCCAAACGCGCATGCTCAGTTCAGTTTGGGGACCAACCCAGAGGGAGGGGTCACCGGTGCGCGCGGATGCCCCTCAGAGCGCAACAGGCGCGCGAGACGCATACACGCACGCGCTCGCTCTAACTTTTTCCTGCCATGAGCTCGGAGTGCGCGTGAGGCGGAAGGTCCGAGCGCTTCGTCTTCAGAGCAGAGCGGCTTTGGAGTTTGTCCCTTTTACTACAAGTGGAGCCATGCGGCGCGCGCTGGCGTGCGTGTGCGCGTGGTGCTGCGTGCTGATCCTCAGCCACGGATACAACCTGGACACGCGCAGCCCTGAGAGCTTCAGAGGTCAGAACGGGTCCATGTTCGGGTACTCGGTTCTACTGCACAGGCACCAGCAGAACCCGTGGTGAGTTCAGGCGTGGAGGAAAAGTTCTGCCACCCCCCCCCCCCCGCGCGCGCGCACAGCTGGAGCTGGAGTCTTAGTCGAATATTCCGTTCCACCTTAAGTAGCATTTAAAGTGGAACGGAAAATTGGAATAAGAGACCAGCCCCAGTCTGATCTCAGAGATGGAGATACTCAGTGTGTCTGAAAGGCGTGAGGAGATGGACTGAAAGCTCTTTCTGACATGATTTAAAAGCTTTTAACTACAGAGATGAACCTGGTTTACAGAGTTAAGTTAGTTTAGTTAAGAAAGCACTAAACAAGGTTCATCTCTCGGACATGATTTAAAAGCTTTTAACTACAGAGATGAACCTTGTAAGAAAGCACTAAACAAGGTTCATCTCTCGGACATGATTTAAAAGCTTTTAACTACAGAGATGAACCTTGTTTGCCGTGTTTTCTTAACTACACTAACTTAACTCTGCATTTTATGCTCAGAGTGGGATTAAACTGAACCTTTCTGCAGACAAACATCATAAAAATAAAACTTTCTAGACAAGTTTCTTTACTGAACTATAAATGTCCCTCTGTCTTGACTGAATGGGTTTAGTCTTAGACATGAACTTCCTCTCCGCTTTACTTACGTGACTAAGTGAACTTACTGTGTACATTTCAAGACTAGACTGTACAACTTTACTAAAAACCCTTTTCAGCCTGTTCTGTGTACTTTAACTAACTGTTCCTTCAAGTTAAGATTGATTAGGCTTTAATTAAAGCGAACTGTGTTAAACTCAAGTATACTGTACTCTGAAACAAAGTAGTGCATATATTCTGAGGTTAAGTGTCAAAGGCCAATGTTTCTCGGCAATATTTGCCAGAAATGTGCTTTATATGCCGTTCAGCTGCATTTTCTTTCCTTCTTCTTTCTAAAATAGTGATCTAAAATACACAAACTTGCTTAAAACTTGTTTTGAGCGTACAGTGAAGCTGTAATGGATATGACACTACTGTTAAACTGTCAAGTACATGGTGGCACTTCATACTTGAGAACGCTTTAAACTGCACTTCTAATGTTTTCTTTTGGGAATTCGTTACTACAATGCACATCGCTGTTGGACTTTTATTTGGAGTAGATTTTATGTTACTTGAGGTTTTATTCTGAGATTCTGTGCATTCCATTGTGAGATTTGTGTCTTAAAGGAATTTGAAAAAGCTAATTTTCTGTACTTTTAACTTTTAAGATGCACCGTTGACTCCTCAGTCTGTACAGTCCAAATACATATATATATACATATATATGTGTGTGTGTGTATATTCTGTCATTTTTAGTTTGTGACATGAATTGAAAATGCCTGTCACCTTTTACACGATGTGTACATTTCATGATGAATGGACCAAAAGAAACGGCCCAAAATGACTTGGGAAAAATTCTGGTTCCATTGACTTACATTAAAAGTAAAGTTTGTTTTTCCCTTCTCCTGTAAAGTTAGGATTTTGGAGATACAAAGTTTTGTTCAACAGCAACAAGACTTTTTGAAGTCATGAAAATCAACACATTTACATACGTCTGCCTATTCAACCTACAGAGGGTTAGCACTGATCATTAATTGACCTCGTAAATGGCCGTGGCCCACTGGTAGAGTTTCACTACATGCTACTATGTCAGGGATTTTAAGGGCTTAAGCTGAAGTTATGGGGGGGGGGGGGCTCGGACTGCTTGAATGAGGCAAATTATAGGGCAGCCAATCAGAACAGAGCTCACTTACACATATCAGTCTTAAAAGGAAAGTAATGAAAACAGCTATTTAAGTCTAAAGGATGAAGACAGGGGTGGGGATTGGTATATTACAATGAAGTAGGACTGGTACTGGTATTTATATACACTTGTGTGGCATGGTGGCGTGGTGGGTAGCGCTGTCGCCTCACAGCAAGGAAGGCTTGGGTTCGATTCCCCGGCCGGGCGACCGGGATCCTCTCTGTGTGGAGTCTGCATGTTCTCCCCGTGTCTGCGTGGGTTTCCTCCAGGTTCTCCGGTTTCCTCCCACAGTCCAAAAGACATGCAGTCAGGCCAATTGTGTAAAATGATCAAATTGTAAGTCGCTCTGGATAAGAGCGTCAGCCAAATGCTGTTAATGTAATGGTATGTAAACCCAAACAAATGTTAAAAGTTGACGTCAGGTAAGAAATTTAAAAAGCGAAACATAGACCCTGTAAGTATTTCACTTTGTGTTTTCTTTCTTAGGTTACTTGTCGGAGCCCCAACTGATGACTCTAGTTTCAACGCCAGCATCAAAAAACCAGGAGCTGTTTACAAGTGTAACATTTCAAACAAGAAGTGCGAGCAGCTCCGAACTGGTGAGTGACGTCATTAAGCGATTATACATGCCAGTTTCTTCTTTCTTGCTTTGCGTTACTTCTCTTTTTTTATTTCCCTCGCCTCCTCATGCTTCAAGTGATCTTATCCCTGTTTTTTTCCCGTTCCTGTACACTACGGTCCAAATCCTCCATTTTCTCTAGTATTTTTTTGCACATCGTTGGAATTCACCCTGCGCTATTCCTTTGGCTCTGCTCATTCTGTTCTTGCTCAATATCTAGCCTTAATGTCCCTGGAAGACTCTTGTCTTGTTTTAGTCACATTCCCCCCGCGGGTCAGGCCTTGGTTGAGCCACTGTGGTTGATTTCAGGCAGAGTTAGTTGGTCATGCGTACATGTGCACTCCAGACTGCATTTCCTGTAGGTACATCCTGAACAAATGACCAGCCGCTAAAGTAGGGCTGCTCTTGCTTATCTTCCTGTCATTACAGAGCCTAACCCACTCTTCCAAATAAGGGTTAACGGGCGTGACATCTTTCCAGGTCAGACTTGTCGTTGGGCAGGAAGCACCAAAGAAAACATCCTTATTCATCTTGCACATTTTTTTGGAATAATGAACAAGAATGAAGCAGCACAACAGGGCAGAAGTTCACAGTGACTGCCTGAAAAAGAACTGGGTCCCAACAGGACTTGATGGAAGTTTTAGATAAGATTTAAGCTACGTGATACTTTTTTAATCCCACAAATGGGGAAATTCCATCTCTGCGTTTAACCCATCCGTGAAGTGAAACACCACACACACACTAATGAGCACACACACTAGGGGGCAGTGAGCGCACTTGCCCGGAGCGGTGGGCAGGCCTATCCACAGCGCCCGGGGAGCAGTTGGGGTTTAGGTGTCTTGCTCAAGGACACCTCAGTCATGGACTGTCGGCACTGGGGATTGAACTGGTGACCTTCTGGTCACGAGGCTAGTTCGCTACAGTTCCCTAACCTCCAGCCCACGACTGCCCATTTGCTCTTAGAATCAGAATTGTTTTCACATAAAAGGATTTTTTTGGTAAATGCTCTCAGAAAGAAATATAATACTGTTTATACATGTACACAGCGTGTGTAATTCCTCCCAAAAATATTGATTGATAGAGTGGGACACTCTGGAGCAGCTGCACATGGGCATGGTGGCCATAGGCTCAATGCCAAGTGTGAGCTGGAGGGGTCTAAATCCCCCCAGCTTTGGGCTGTGGATTAGTGGAACTGTGTTCTTTAGAGTGATGGAGCTCCATCCAGTACCTTTGGGATGAGTTGGGGTGATCCAGAACTGACCATCCAACATGACCTGACCTCGCTAAAGCTATCTAATCCTCACAGCAATGTTCCAACATCTAGTGTAAAGTCTTCCCAGAAGAGTAGATGCTCCAGAGTTACTGCAGAGAAACAAACTCACTATTTACACCCCATATTTCAGAAGAAATGCTGAGTAAGAAGGTGCCTATAAATGTTTGGACAGATGTGCATTACAGCCTATATACTGTTTTGATCTAACAGGCCTCTTTGGTTATATAATTGGATAAGTTATTTCACAAAGTGGCTGTATCCCTAAATATCACCACCTTCCTGCATTCTCATAGTTATAATTTATTTTGGGCATTTTTCCACAGCACAATCAAAAACAAGAACTGACCCAAAGGGGATACTAGCAGAACTGATGTTGTAGTTCTAGTTCATGTTTCCACCTGCTTAAGAGAGGCAGCTGTAACTGTTATAATAATAATGATTAACTATTTAATTGGCAATCTGATATATATTATGACATTTTAAAGCATTTAATTCTATCCCACGTGTAAACACAGTCACTAAAGTAGCTTTCTACACTGTTAAAAATGAGAGGTCAGCTCAACTCAAAATGTAATAGTAACTGATTGTTTTTCTAGTTGATTCAACTTGAGGACACAAGAGTTTACCCAGCTCAAACTTCTTGGTTGAGTCAAAAGTTCTCTTCATTTTTTAGTTCTGCTTCTCAGTGAGGTCAATAAAATGAGCTTTGTTTTTCATACTCAAATTACCCACTAGCCAGGACTCTTCATCACACAATCCTGCGAGACGTGTTCCCTCTTGAGTACACACTTACGGATGGCTGTGGCATTGCTGGGGCTCAAACTCACAACATCCTGTTGGGTTGACTGCTTAGTCCACTGCACCACTCAGGAACACATGAAGAAGCTCAGATTGTGTCTATAAATGTTTAAAACACTGGAGAAAATTTGTTGTTTTAACTTTAAAGCAGGGTGTCATCTCATGTGGTGTGATTGTCTAATAATTCATCCCAACATCAGGAGGTTGTGAGTTTAAATCCCAGCAATACCACAGCTTTCCGTATCTGGAAGCCCAAGATGAAAATATGCCAGGCAGGACTGTGTGATAGAGGGAGCGCCAGCTAGTGCAGAAACTCAGTAAAACAACAGAAATTCAGTTTTGTTTATCTAACTGAGATGCAGGCCTAGAAACTAAGAACTTTGAGTTGCATGAACTCTGGTGTCCACAAGTCAACTCAAGAAAAGCCATGCAATCCATGACCATATAATTTTGAGTTGAGCTGTTCTCTCATCTGACAAATGTCACTAAAGTTCAGCCTTTTTTCTTTTTTTTTATCTCAGAGCAACGCAGAGAAACTTATTCATGCATTTGTTACAAGCAGAGTTGATCACTGTAATGGTCTTCTTACTGGACTTCCTAGGAAAACAGTGCAACCTTTACAACTCGGACAAAACGCAACAGCATCTGACAAAAACAACACGGAGACATCAGATCAGTCCTGTTTTTAAAGAGCTGCACTGACTGCCTGTATCGTTCAGGATGGACTTTAAAGCTCTGCTACATCACTTACATCCTCTTGCATCACAGAGTGTCTGTCTGTTTATGATCTTCGATCTGCAGATACTGACCTTCTACAAACACCTTCAGTGAAACACAGAAAACACGGAGAGACTCGTTCAGTTATTCTGCTTCTGAACTGTGGAGCTCAGTTCACCTTTTATTAGACAGTCGAGCTCAGTGCTCACTTTGAAGAAGCATCTAAAAGCACACCTCTATATCTTGTCAAATATGGGCACCTTAATTGGTTAGTTGAGTATTTAAGCGCTCGTGCACATCCCTAGTTGGTACCAATTTGAGCAGTTACCAAAACCACTAAAACTGAAGGCTTAGGTACCGGACTGATGGCAAATGGAAAAAGCCCGGTTTCAGTTTCCCGATGCTGAAGGTTCCGGTACTTTGTAGAGCGGAAAAACGCCCTGAGACACAGCTATAGTACAGCTTATCGCCACCACACACAATATATTAAGAGCTAAAAGACTCTAACTACAAGTGTTTGATTTTTTTAGTCAGATTATGTAATCTAGATTACATGCAGTCCCTTCCTACCAACACATCTTGGCTAGTTTTTGTGTCTTTAATGTCTTGCAGAAGGAGCTGCACAACTAAGCCCAGACTAAATCGAGTGAAGACGACAGTCTCATATTATGAAGTGTGTATCTGCTTAGGTACAGGAAGTGCACTCAGGATGCGTTGCTGGCCGCACTGTGACCACGTGTTGGTTTTGGTGTTTTGCTTTGAGGCAGCCAGAGAGTCTGGAGGTCTAAGAGGTGATACGTTCACAGTGCTTAGCATAGCAAGCACCAAAGCTTCACACGCGTAACCACCAGGTCGCTGCAGCATTAGATCAGCAAAGGCTGATGTCAACAGTTCTGGCTCCAGAGTTAAGCATCGTTTTTTTCACACTGTACCTCAAAATGAAAACGCACTGCCTCAGAAGTACCTCTGCCTCTGAGGTGTGAAAGCTAAAAATGATGCATAGAGCGAGTTTCAGAGTTCACTATTTGCAAACATCCGTCACACTGCACTGCACAACTGCTGGTCTGCAATGTATCTGCCAGTTTACAGGTCAGTCAGTTGTTCCCAGGGCCTAAAGTTCAGTTAGAGGGCAGACATTTAAAGGAATAGTTCAACAAAAGATTTTCTGAATTTTCTTTCTTTCTTATCCCAAATGGAGCCCATCAGCCAGGGCATGTTTGGTGTCTGAAGTCTGCTTTTTCAGGTTTGCACTGGAACTGTCAGGCTAATGTAGGCTTTAAGTTGTCTTCAACTACTGTTTTTATCTGCTAATGTGCACTTTGAGTGTTTCCCACAGGTTAGAAACATACCTGGGGGGCAGGAAGGGCAACAAGAGGGGTCGAATAGGTTATTTAATTAAGCAATAAGGCAGGAGAGGCAGCGCATTACTGTGATTTTATCATGGCGAAGGGTGTTCTGGGTCCTAAAACTCCCTTTCCTGTGCTAAAATTGCAGTAACAGACAGTCTCAAGTGGGTTATTGCTTTCATAACATAAACAATGATAAAGTACACATGATAATTTGTTATAGTTAATAATAATCGACATAAACAAATATTCCACCAAGAAATGTAGGTCCTTTAGCATATGGTGTCATTACCAAGCAGCCATGGACTGCTGAATGAGACGAACGTTCAGTCACCCATCGCTGTATATCGTGTTTTTTTTTTCTTTCTTTAACTGTTTTACTTTTTTTATGATATCACAGCACTGTGTACTGCAAAAACTTTCATTCAGTAGTATTTTTGGTCACTAAATTACCACTGTGAGTCTTATTCAGCACCAATCCAGCAACACACCTCTTCTCACGCTGGGGCTGAATCTCAAATGTCTCCCTGCTCCCTGCATAGTGCACTACATAGGAGTTTAAATACTGGATCCTGCAGCCCAACAGAGCAAAATATATAAGAAAATGAGTCATTTGGGATTCAGACACATCCACACTCGATATATGACGCACTATTGCACTGTAGAGGCTAGAATTTCTAAACTTTCATCACTAGCACACTATTTAGGCAGTGCGGAGCTGTTTGGGATTGAGTCTGGATTTAACGCTGCATATAACTGAAACGCGGACATTTGAAGCGTTTAATCAATTCAAGTGGCATTTTTAGACTTTTACACTGCAGTTTTACAGGTAATGATACAGTAGGAGCTTTAATTCAAGCCTGTGATATTAATGATGGAGGTGTTTAGGCTGTTGGCTCTTTTAGCCTGTTAGCCAGCTGACCAGCCCGGTTCTAGTTAAGAACATAAGTTGTCAGCCCCTCAGTTTAAACAAGAAAAGGGTGTGTTTCTTCATCAGTACACTTGATGGTCCATGAGAGCAGCATGAGAGTCAAAGATTATTCCACTAACAGCTCAAGGTACTGATACAGAGCTCAGTCGCTGTGAGGCGGTCATTGGTGTGAGTACATCGTGGATTTTACTACAGCTTTGAGCACCAATCAGATTTTAGGACCAGAAAATTCTATTTTATAAATTTTACATTTACATTTATGGCATTTGGCTGACGCTCTTATCCAGAGCAACTTACAATTTGATCATTTTTACACAGGTGTATATACTTATACATGTATCCAGACTCATTGCATTTGTTTACTTATTCAGGTATTTGGTATTTGCGTCAGTGACACTGTGTGACATTTACATTTTAAAAAATAAACAAGTATTTTCTCTTTGGAATGTGTTAAAGTGGAACAAAATGGGCTGTTATTCAGATAAAAAAGTGTTATTGTGATGAACAATATGCTTACGGTATACTTGGGGGCCCAAGTACAGTCTATGTGTGGAAAAACAGACATTTGTTCTTGTTTCTAGACAACAGTGAGCCATACAGTGTCAGAAACCACATAAGCAAGCATATTAATACAGATTACAAAACAAATCAGCACAGTCTGAGTCAGCTGTTGCTTGGAGGCCGTTGACTTGAAAACACGTTTCAGACTTTTAATTGACATGAATTTTGGCACCAATCCTGTTTATCATACTGCAACTAATGACTGAACATTCCACTTTGTCACTAACAATTTTGAGCAGAAATCCAAAACATGACCAACAAACACAGCTTTGAACAGCTGTACACACAAAAATCACAATATTCTTCAATAAAGCGCTAAAAATGTACTTAATTGCAGAAAATCTGTTTCGGTAGTGACAATTCTTAATGTTCCACACTGATTTTCAGACTTTGGGACACATTGACTTCAAAACATTGGGATCTATCTGCCCAGGGCGTGGCTAAAACAAGCCTCCACCAATAGACAAAAGCTCTGTGTTTCCGTAGTGACATGATTTTAATTTTTTTGTTATATTATTTAAAAATTAAACTCATAAATCTAAATCTTCTAACTGCACTTTAATAGGTTTTAAATAGATCCTAAAGTGTTGTAAAAATGTATAATTTTCAAATTTATATATTTAAAAAAAAATTGAGGATCATGATTTGACCGCCAATAGAAACTTCCCCATGAATTATGATTTTCTATATATTTAGCTTATTAATATCTCTATGAATGCTTTGGATTTAAGTAGTAATAAACCTTGTAAACATCTACAGTTTGATCTAATTTGGTTGAATGGTAAAATATATGTATATTTATTTTTGTTACCTGTGTGGAGGAAAAAAAGACAACATGGGATGGGGGGCTATTTCTTTCCTAACTGAACTCCTGTCTCTGTTTATTCTCTGCGTGTGGTGAATTACACAGAGGCTCTGTGGTTTGTATTGTTTACTGAGTTGCCTATATAAATAACACAGGCTGCATCTATATCTGTGTGTAGGTGTGGAGCACTGTGGGAAAACCTGCTGGCCTGAGAGCGATAACCAGTGGCTGGGCGTCAGTCTGTCCAGACGACCCTCCAACGGTGACATCCTGGTACGTGTTTTGGTTTTCTTTTGTCTGAGATGAACACTTTAAGTAAAAAAGAGATCTGAGTGCATCATATCAATTCTCTTATTGTTTATAGTTCAGTTGTGCTGTTTTATAAGATCATCATCTTGCTACTTTGAGCCAAATCAAGCTGTAGTAATGTAATAATTGGAGTTCTCTGGAGACTAAGACCTCTTTAACACATAGTCCCAATCACATTTCACTGTTCACTACCATTTAGTCCTTAGCCCTCTGTTTTCCACAGGTTTTGCTCATGCATAGAGCGTAGAGTGTCCTGATTTTTGTTGAGATAGAGGGGTAGGGCAAAGTGTTAGAGCTATATGACCCTCCAAGCAGAAGTTTTTCAGAGACATGCTTCAGTGTGTTTGGTGTAGTTGGGTTGGTTAGTGTAGTGGGTAACTCCTCTACCTTCTACAGTGTAGACTGGAGTTCAATCCCCCACCTGGGTAAACGCCCTACACTATACCAATAAGAGTCCTTGGGCAAGACTCCTAACACCACCTTGGTCAGTGAGTGTTATGTGGAAAAACCAGCAAGATGGCTAAAAAAGAGACCAAAGAAACCCACTAATGTGAGAATTTTCTCTTGTATTGTCTTAGTTTATTTTTGTTTCAGTGCATTATCATCATCATCATCGTTGGCCGCTAGTTCAGATAGGGTGGCGGTTCAGTGCATTATGGTTCTTTTTATGCTTTTCTTCGTAACAAGCATAAAAAATAACGCTTGTGCTATGTTGATGTCCATGTAGCTAGCTAAACTTCCCATTCCACCTTAAATGGTGCACCAGTTTGACATTCTGGTGCCTCAGGCCTCAGAACTGCTGAAGCATTTAAGGTGGAATGGGAAAATTCCAACAAGAATCTGGAGAATATCTGAATTCAGCTTCATATCCCTGAAGAATTAGGGGGGCGGGGGTGATAATAAATAACTGCCCCCCTCTTTGAAGGCGTTTGATCCCGAAATGTGACCAAAGCCCAGCAGTGAGGAGCTGAGCTTTCCCCTCCTCTGCGGTCACTGCAGACGGGCAGGGTCGCCCACAGAGCAGCGCTGGTAGCTGTTAATGAAGCGATGCTCTTTATTTGAGGGTCTCATTTCAGAGGGAAGATCTCAACCACTGCCCTGTAACTCAGTCCGAAAGGCCAAGGTGACACTCGGAAAGGGGTGAGGGTAAAAAGTAGAAATGGGCCTAAAATACTAGAAATTAAATTGAATTTGGCCCCTGAAATGAAAAGTGTTCTAGAAATATAGCGACATCTTTTTTCCTTTGCATCGCTGTGTCAGTTGTGGGTAAAATCCACAACTGTGAATCAAAAGAAATTGGGACTAAATTGACTTGGATTAGCATTCCCAGCGTGACCTAAGCATTCTTTTCTCCTGGAGTTACCATCTTGCTGACGCTGATAAAGTTTTAAAGCAGTTATGAGCCAAAGCTGACATTGGGAAGAGAGATATGTCCTTTTTTTCTTTAAATGAGCTATTAATATAATAAAGTACACTCACTGGCCACTTTATTAGGTACAGGTTCAGTTGCTTGTTAACTCAAACAGCTAATCAACCAATCACACGGCTGCAACTTGCTGAAGTGCAGACCGAGCATCAGAACGGGGAAGAAAGGGGATTTAAGGGGCTTTGAACGTGGCGTGGTTGTTGGTGCCAGACGGGCTGGTCTGAGTATTTCAGAACCTGCTGATCTGCTGGGATTTTCACGCTCAACCATCTCTAGGGTTCACAGAGAACGGTCCGAAAAAGAGGAAATATCCAGTGAGCGGTCAGTTGTGTGGACGAAAATGCCTTGTTGATGTGAGAGGTCAGAGGAGAATGGGCAGACTGGTTCCAGATGATAGAAAGGCAGCAGGAACTCAAATAACCAACCAGAATCTCTGAGGAACGTTTCCAACACCTTGTTGAAAGAGTGGCACGAAGAATTAAGACAGTTCTGAAGGCAAAAGGGGGTCCAACCTGTTACTAGCAAGGTGTACCTAATAAAGTGGCCAGTGAGTGTATATTAAATGTATAAAGGAACCTGCTGTGGCTTTATGTGTGGGTGATGTGATGATATGACAACATTATCACGATAAATTGCTTTTTGGAGCATATCAGAAGTGGCATAGCTGTCGGTGGTTTTGTCCTTTTATCTGATTATATTGTTCATGATGAATCAAACACTGTGATGTGCTGTGTGTGTGTGTCAAAGTATCAAATGAAAAAAAATACTCAGCGTTATTTAAATGTGAAGGTAGTGGAAAGTTTTATCTGTTTAATCTCAACAGAAGCTAAATATTGAAAACTGTGAAGGCTAAAAATGAGTATTATGATAAATATTGCGATGTTACGTTTTTGCCACATCTCCCACACCAAACTGGCGCTGATAAGTGCTTAATTATTTGGCAGGATGCTGTGTGGGTTTATGTCAGTGTGCCAAATTATATTTCGACCATTTTGACCACTGAACATTTTTATTAATCTGTTTAGAAAAACAGATTGTGCTTAGAATTTGACTGTTACCTGAACACAGGAGAGAGAGAGAGAGAGAGAGAGAGAGAGAGAGAGAGAGAGAGAGAGAGAGACGGAGAGAGAGAGATAGTGTGGGGATGGCAGGAGAGTCAGAGGGAGTGAAAGTGATGAGAGGGAGAGAGAGACACGGAGAGAGAGAGAGAGACACGGAGAGAGAGAGAGACACGGAGAGAGAGAGAGACACGGAGAGAGAGAGAGAGACACGGAGAGAGAGAGAGAGACACGGAGAGAGAGAGAGAGACACGGAGAGAGAGAGACAGAGAGAGAGTGGGGATGGCAGGAGAATCAGAGAGAGTGAAAGTGATGAGAGGGAGAGAGAGACACGGAGAGAGAGAGACACGGAGAGAGAGAGAGACACGGAGCGAGAGAGACAGAGAGAGAGTGGGGATGGCAGGATAGTCAGAGGGAGTGAAAGTGATGAGAGGGAGAGAGAGACACGGAGAGAGAGAGAGAGACACGGAGAGAGAGAGAGAGACACGGAGAGAGAGAGAGACACGGAGAGAGAGAGACACGGAGAGAGAGAGAGACACGGAGAGAGAGAGAGACACGGAGAGAGAGAGAGAGACACGGAGAGAGAGAGACAGAGAGAGAGTGGGGATGGCAGGAGAATCAGAGAGAGTGAAAGTAATGAGAGGGAGAGAGAGACACGGAGAGAGAGAGACACGGAGAGAGAGAGAGACACGGAGCGAGAGAGACAGAGAGAGAGTGGGGATGGCAGGATAGTCAGAGGGAGTGAAAGTGATGAGAGGGAGAGAGAGACACGGAGAGAGAGAGACACGGAGAGAGAGAGAGACACGGAGCGAGAGAGACAGAGAGAGAGTGGGGATGGCAGGAGAGTCAGAGGGAGTGAAAGCGAGGATGAGAGAGACAGAGGGAGTAAAGGAGACGGTGGGAGAGAACAAAAATGGAGATATAAGGTTTTGTTCTGACAGCAGCAATAAATCTATATTCATTTTGAATGATTTTGCTATTTATTTATGCTTTAGGCCGTCCCGCTCACTGGCTTATCGCCAGCTTCCACTAAGGCTGTGTTGGAGATACCATATTGTGCACTGTGCACCTCAGACAATCGGACCATCTCAGAGCCCACCCCGTTTTCTCCTGCCCGGTGTGACTTTTACAAGACGCCCCATAGACGGACAGCCGTCTAACCGCCTTCAAAGCTGCAAATAAACATTGTAAATATCAGCTGTGGATTGGTCTGTGCGGTAAACCTGAGTGGCTTCCTAACGCACCCGTTTTCCTCCAGGCCATTTTATTTTCTCACACTCGCAGTTGGTAAGTCGTGGCCACGTGTTTGGATCTCGTTCCCACTCGTTAATAAGGCGTGGGCATGGTAAGGCGTGGCCGACTTAGTAAGGCGTGGTAAGGAGATGACTGCTTACTAAGTCGTGGCCGTGCATTAGGATCTTGTTCCCACATTTTATTAAGTCATGACCACGTCTTAGTAAGGTGTGGGTATGAGATGTTTACGTCATGGCCATGGCTTAGTAAGGCGTGGGAATGAGATCAGGGCTTACTAACTCCTGGCCGCACATTAGGATCTTGTTCCCACATGTTAAGGCGTGGCCATGACATAGTAAGGCGTGGGAATGAGATCAGGGCTTACTAACTCATGGCCGCACATTAGGATCTCGTTCCCACATGTTAAGGTGTGGCCATGATTTAGTAAGGCTTGGGAATGAGATGTTTACGTCATGGCCATGACTTAGTAAGGCGTGGGAACGAGATCACAGCTTACTAAGTCATGGCTGTGCATTAGGATCTTGTTCCCACGCTTTACTAAGTCGTGGCCATGACTTAATCATCTCATTCCTACGCCTTACTAAGTCATGGCCACGTATTATTTTTATTTACACAGGATGTCATGGTCAGGGCTCTTTTGGGCAGAGTCAGTATGCCAGCAGTGTGCAGCAGGGTATTTCGAACACAGCCTGAGTGTCTGATGATATCAAACGGTTTAACCTTCCAGCGTTGGGCTACAACCGCGTACCCAGTTGCTTGAAATGGCCTTTCCTTCAACTGTATTAGCCCTTAAATGTATCTCCCTCCACTTCTTAGTGACATTTGTATCGTTACACTGGTTTTAGTTTGTTTCTGACTTTAGTTCCTTTCCATTTTTCTGTTCTTGATCTTAACATTGGGCGAGAATGGCCAGTTCTGTCACGATTCACATCCCATCTGATAGTCCTGCTAGGGCAGTAGAGGCCTGAGAGGTCCGCCGAGGCTGTAACTCATTACGTCTAATACAAAAGCACGTTTTGTGTGCGTTTGTGCGCTGGTTCTAATTTCAGGCCTGTGGTCATCGCTGGAAGAACGTCTTCTTCTCCAGAAAAGACAATCAAAACAAGCTGCCGCATGGCGTGTGCTTCAAATTCAACTCCGATTTCAGCCGGACGAACAACTACATCCCCTGCTATAGAGGTACAGCGCTCTTCTTACGTCGAGGAGATGTTGATGTGTTTGATATGTGTGAGATGCTTAGTGGTTAGCAGTGGCTTCGTCTGTCTAAAAGGGTGTTTGTTCATTCAGATCATCAGAGGAAGTTTGGTGAAAATTATGGATCCTGCCAGGCTGGAATTTCAAATTTCCTCACTGAGGTAAGGCTCATTTCTCCTCTTGGCTGCTCCAGGTCGCAGGACCGTTAGCATAGAATTGATAATTGTCCACTTGTGCAGCTGTTTTGGCAAAAGAAATGGAAAAGATTGTTTTGATTGTTTATTTAGATGATCCACTGCAGATGCTTGACCGACACTAAAATATCTACTAAATTCAGTCTAAATTCCTCCTTAAACTGAGCCTAATACTCACTTTAGACCTTACCCAAATCTAAAATCTAAACCTGATACTTAGTCTAGCCTTAAACTTAACCTTGACCCTGAACCTAATACTCAGTCTAACCCTAAACATAACCACAACTCTAAACCTAATACTCAGTCTAATCCTAAACTTAACCTTAACCCTAAACCTAATACTTAGTCTAACCTTAAACTTAACCTTAACCCTGAACCTGATACTCAGTATAACCCTAAACATAACCTCGACTCTAAACCTAATACTCAGTCTAACCTTAAACTTAACCTTAACCCTAAACCTAATGCTCAGTCTAACCCTACACATAACCTCAAGCCTAAACTTAATACTTTCTAACTCTAAATTAACCTCAAGCCTAAACCTCGTACTCAATCTAACTTGAAATGAACCGCGAGCCTAAACCGTATACTCAGTCTAACTCTAAATTAACTTCAACCTTAAACCTCATACTCAGTCTAACTCTAAATTAACTTCAACCTTAAACCTCATACTCAGTCTAACTCTAAATTTAACCTCAACCCTAAACCTCATACTCAGTCTAACTCTAAATTAACTTCAACCTTAAACCTCATACTCAGTCTAACTCTAAATTTAACCTCAACCCTGAACCTCATACTCAGTCTAACTCTAAATTAACTTCAACCTTAAACCTCATACTCAGTCTAACTCTAAATTAACTTCAACCTTAAACCTCATACTCAGTCTAACTCTAAATTTAACCTCAACCCTAAACCTCATACTCAGTCTAACTCTAAATTAACTTCAACCTTAAACCTCATACTCAGTCTAACTCTAAATTAACTTCAACCTTAAACCTCATACTCAGTCTAACTCTAAATTAACTTCAACCCTGAACCTCATACTCAGTCTAACTCTAAATTAACTTCAACCCTGAACCTCATACTCAGTCTAACTCTAATTTAACCTCAACCCTAAACCTCATACTCAGTCTAACTCTAATTTAACCTCAACCCTAAACCTCATACTCAGTCTAACTCGAAATTAACCTTGAGCCTAAACCTAATATTCAGTCTAGCCATAAATTAAACCTCAACAAAAACCTAACACTCTATCTCTGACGCTAACCTCACCCCACAATTTAAACCTAACTTTAAGTCCAAGCTTAAACTCAACCCTAAACCTAAACTCAGCACTCATTTTAACACTAACCTTAAACTCAATTCTAAAACTAAATCTAATGCTCACAACATGCTTTTGTCAGTCAAGACAGTTTGTTATAATCTGAGTGTTTGTAGTTCTGCTGTCGGGCCCATCCAGATCAAATCTGACCCACAGTCACTCGTTTAGTTTGCGCATGGATAAAAAGTCTTTCATCAACAAAATCCTCACCAAAACAAACGAACTTAAAGACAACAGTTGTGCTGATGTCACACGTTTTATATTTTGTCCTTGAAATACATTCATGAGCCATAAACGACATCTTTCAGCGTTTGATGTTTAGGGTTGGTATTTTTAGTAGTTTAGTAGCTGCAGAAAGGCCAGGATAGTAAGAGACTGCGCAACTTAAATGATAAAGGAGGAAACATCACTGAAGTCTCCGTGACGAAGTTATCCCATGACAGCAATCATGTCATAAACGAACTAAATCGACCGGTAGCTTGAGACCTCGTAAACAAAGCAGTTACACAGTGTAGTAACAGCAGCAAATCACATGGCTTTTTTCCGTTGTGGTCCCTTAAGATGCTTCATGCTGTGTTGGTTTGCTGTGCAGGACCTGATGATAATGGGGGCTCCGGGTAGTTGGTACTGGACGGGATCTGTGCTGGTCCACAACATGTCCAGCAACATGCTTGCTGCGTATGTGGATGAAGATAATACAGTGCAGTTTGGGAGCTATCTTGGTAAGTCATAGAGTTTTTTTTTGTGCTCCTGTGGTCATTTTAGGCCAAAACATATTTATAATAGAAACCTAAGGGCAGGTTCTGAAGCAGCGTCTGAGACCACATTGAAAATCTGGAGTTTTGAAAATGATTAACATTGGAAATAGACCAGAAATGTAGAAAAGATTATTTTAAATTAAATAATTGTGTGTGTGTGTGTGTGTGTGTGTGTGTGTGTGTATGTGTGTATATATATATATATATATATATATATATATATATATATATATATATATATATATATATATATATATAATATAGCTGTTGTCTTATCAAAACTTTGTATCTCCAAAATTGTAACTTTACAGGAGAAGGAAACAACACACTGTACTTTTAATGTAAGTGAATAGAATCAGACTTTTTTCCAAGTAATATTAGGTCATTTCTTTTGGTCCATTCATCATGGAATTTACAAGCAATATATAGGACTATTGGTATTTTCAAATTTTGTCAAAAACTGAAAAATGACAAAAACGGAGATAAGAGGTTTTGTTCTAACAGCAGCCATGTATGTGTGCGTGTGTGTGTGTGTGTGTGTGTGTGTGTGTGTGTGTGTGTGTGTGTGTGTGTATATATATATATATATATATACACATATATAAATTTAAGCACATTTGTGACCGTTTTGAGGGGCATTCCACCAATTTTTCTAAATGTCTGCATAATTTAGTGGTTGAAATGTAAACAGTGTCGTTTAGTGTGAAATGGTTGACTGTAGAGACTCAGATGTCTTTACAGTGGTGGTGATGGGAACCAGGGGTCGCCATGAATACAACATTAATATAGCCATTGTATTTACTATCCAATACCACCAGTGACCCTACACGAGTCTTCTGACCTTTATAGGGAATTATTATTATTAAAGTTGTGTTAAATCTGAACAAAGAGCTTTCTTTGAGGACTGTTTTGCCCTAGAACACCCTTAATGTATCCCTCCGTAAATGAATAAATGAATTACAATGCTCATCTCAATCTCAAAACTTTGGTAAAACAATGTGTCAGGAGTGAATTCATAACTATTTAATGTAGTAACTCTTTGAGGGAGCTTTTAGAGGTGGATGTCTGGTTCCTATCACCACCACTGTGAACAATTCTGACTCTAGGTTTCTCTAGCATTAAGCATTTTGCACCAAACTAGTCTGAATGACTCTGTTTACATGTTAACCATTTCAGTTATACAGAATTTTTGAAAATTTGGTGGAGTTCCCCTTTAAGGCCTTAACACAAAAGTCAGATTTTTTTGCTTTTTTTTTTTGTCTTATATCTTTCTTTGAAGTTCAGACGAACCGCAGGTGGATTTGATCTACTCACTTTTAAAGTTCATGCCAGCTTGAATACACACTCATTAATGCAAAAGAGGGGCAGTCCACCAAAAACTACGAAATTCTGAACTTCATGTAAATTTGACCAACATTCCATTTTCACTCCAATTGTAACGCTGTTAATTTAATTAACATTAAGTTAGAAAGAAATGCAAAATAAAAGCCTTTTCATTAGTGGTCTCAGACCTTTGGACCCCACTGCAACTGTTTTAGGTCAACGTTTCTGTTATGTCTCTGTTCTTTTTCTAAGGGTGAGGAAACGTGAGGTTCATTTCCATGGTAATTGACTTTATGCCACAGATGCTGCAGATTTGGTTGAAAAACGCTGCCTTAATTAGCTGTGAAATTGTTATGAATACAGAAGCGCCTTCATCTGTTTTTAAGCTTTAATAATTTTAGAAATGAACGCAATTTGGCTGTAAATTTACTGTAAATTCATACAAAGTTAGTCATGCACGTTCAGTCTGCTGGCAGTGAATGATAAGCTGTTATTTTGCTATTTTTGCCACAAGATGCTTTTCAGGAAACTGTACGTGCAACTTGTTTCTGAGCAAGTGCCACAGCTGCTGCGCAGGAGCCTGCGGTGAGCTCGGACTGTTAAAACAGGCGGCTTAGGTTCCCATGAGAAACCAGCTTTTGCTGGCCAAGTTGTTGTTGCATGTTGTTGGCCAAGTTTTGGCCAAGTTGTGGTAAACAAGCAACAGTTTTACATCCGTGCTGAACATTTTGTGTGCAAAAGTTTGGGTGCCCGTGGTCAAACGACGCTTGTAAATAAGTTACACGTCCTTTATAAAGAACACACTTCTACACGTTCTGCTGTACTATTACTGTTTATCTGTTGAATTCAACGTGTATTTGGGGAACATGCGATGTAAAATGCATCCTGTGCAAAAGGCAGCAGATCATATGTGTTTTAGATTTTAATGTTTGTGGTAACCTCAGCAAAAAAAGAGAAATTGTACATTTAACATTTACATTAAAATGCCACATTTTATCACTTAAGTACCACTGGTCTCATTGACGATCTGTAGCGTGCTCTCTCTGACTTCTAATATGTAAGCTCTTAACTAAATCAGAGATTAAGAGATCCTTATTAGTCCCACAACGGGGAAAATTCACCTCCGCATTCAACTCACACGTGCAGTGAAACGCCACATTCACATCTGTGAGCACACACACACATACACACACACACACACACACACACACACACACACTAGAGGGCAGTGAGCACATTTGCCCGGAGTGGTGGGCAGCCCTATCTGCAGCACCTGGGGAGCAGTTGGTGGTTAGGTGTCTTGCTCAAGGACACCTGTCATGCTCTGGGGCTCAAACCGGCACCCTTCCGGTCACAGGGCCGGCTCCCTAACCTCCAGCCCATGACTGACCCATAACTGTGCCTCTTGAACCCAGGACCTCTACCACTGAGCTGCTCTAACCACTGAGCTACATCCCCTATAACATCCCCTTAATCACAATATATATACACAAAAATATTTACATTTACAGCATTTAGCAGACGCTCTTATCCAGAGCGACTTACAAGAAGTGCTTTGTCAATCTAGAGAAAGTGTCTTTGCTAGTTACCAATAGCTTAGAGAAAGAGACAGTCCTGAGCTCAGATACTGCTAGAAACAAGATGTCACTGCAGACACCAAGAGAAAAAGAACCAGAGTTGAACGCAGAACTCTGAGCCATTCAAAGCAATACAATAACAATAAGAGACAACACAATAAACTACAATACAGAGTGCAGGACAATAAAATAAGTGCAGCTTATAGTTCAAAGCTCATTTAAGTGCTGTGTAAAGAGATTAGTCTTCAGTCTGTGTCTCTGCTGTTCGGACAGCCAGTGGGAGTTCATTCCCCCACCTGGCCTCCAGTACGGAGAACATTCTCCACGCTTGTCTTCCACGCGCCTTGAAGGATGGCGGGTCAAGCCGAGCTGCACTCGAAGCTCGAAGGGCTCGTGGTTCAGTTCGAGATTTCACCATTGCCATCAAGTCGGTAGGGGCTGGTCCATTTTTGTCTTTGTAGGCCAGCATTAGGGTTTAAATCTGATGCGTGCAGGGAGCCAGTGAAGGAGCGCAGCAGTGGGGTGACGTGGCTGAACTTGGGCAGATTGAAGACGAGCCGTGCTGCCGCATTCTGGATGAAGTGTGTGAAAATATGAAGTGTGTCCTGTGCAAAAGCTCATTTAAGAGCTTTTAATTTATTTGAAACTCTGTTTAAGTAAATAAATAGAATTATGCACTGAAATTTGTGAAAAACTGCTCATTGAATTTCATATATAGGCGCGCTCTCTGTAGGGAATGTGTTATTTACTCATCAACAAAGCATGTCAGTTGACCAGGGGTGTCCAAGCTTTTACATACTGCTGTGTGTGTTCTGAGTCATGCGGTCATGACAGGGTGGCCTCATTTCTGGGAAGACGTGGTCTGGAGTGTACAAAGACGATTCGGCCCCATGTCTGTGTGCTTGAGTGCTAAGTTGTAGCTGCCGATGTCTTGTCGGTTCTGTTTTCTAGGGTTTTTTTGTTGTCAGAAAAATAACCTGTGCCTGTTCATTTTCAACTTTTTCAGTTTTTGACATAGTTTGAAAATACGTGGTCCCTCTTACGTGGTTTGTGAAGCCCAAAACCACTTTGAAAAATTCTGGTTCCATTGACTTACATTAAAAGTACAGTGGGTTTTTTCCTTCCCTGTAAAGTTACCATTTGGAGATATTTGGAGATGTACAGTACTGTGTGAAGGTCTTAGGCCCCCAAGACACATTTTCAAAATCTGTTTATTTGTGTCGTTTGTGTTTATTTGCTGAGAAAAGTGTTAATATTTGAATAAACAAAATTTACAGAATATTAATAATGATTATATATTTATATGTAGTTAATTATATGTAGTTAAAAAGCAGCTCCTGGTTTGACCAATCAGTGCTCAGTAAATTGAGCTCATTATGTAATTGATGATATTAACGAGTCTCTGTGGCGGCTGTGAAGGTGTCCAGGAAAAATATGGACCTGAGAAATTCTCGTTACTTTTTATTGTATTTCTGTTTATTTGAATTATGAATACGACTTTATTCTAATGTATATTGTGATAAACTCACTGCTGAGGTCAACTGTTTAAAATGTGCTTAGATGCCTAAAACTTTCACACAGCACTGTATGGGTGTGAACTACATGACTCATGAAGTCCTAACAAACTGAAATGGAGAGAAGCTCACACTTGAAGTCTTCTACAGAATATCTTGCCCTTTTGCCATAAGGGCATTGGCTCAAGGCGATTAGACCAAGCGAGTGGACGAGTGATGAATATAGGATAAAATTCAATCACTTTTCTCTGTTTTCATAGAAGGAGCAGCAGCGCACAGTAACACCGCGGTTAAAGAGAGGAATAAAACCCGCCAGGACGTCGTGCAAAGCGGTGATTTATGATTAGAGTTTATTCCGTGCTGTTGAGATGGTTCCCGATAAAGCTGCGGTGATCTCTCAGCAGCAGTCAGAGGTGATTCCTGTTTTATAGCTCAAACTTGTAGACGAACTTCCCGTTCCACTGTAAAGGGAACTTTTATGTTCAGAATTTTATTTTTGGGATCTACTAGAAAAGATCTTCGTGCGTCAGACGTCCACAAACACGTTATTTATCATCTCTATTCACCCTCTGTCTGAACCGCTCTGTTAGAGCTCCTGTGTCTTTAAGCCCCGCCTCCCGGGGCTCAGTGTGCTCTGATTGGTCAGCTCGCCCCTTCTGAATGTTCTGAATGGTCTGATCTGTTCAGAGCGGTTCCGCCCCTCCATGTTCCGCCCCTGTCCTGCAGCCTGCAGACAGACCCTCGTCTCCTGAGCAGCTGTAAATGCAGCTGTGGCGGTTTCTCCAGCGCCGTCAGTTCTGCCGGAGCAGTTTGATCCAAGTCGATCCTAAAAGTCAGGTCAGCGTCTCGGCATGAACTTTGTGGCTTTGCAGATCGTTTACATGCACAAAACGCTATAGAACACGGTAAAGGAAAGAGGAAAACTGGGAAAAACAACGGGGCAGCAGTTACATTATAGCATATGCCCCATTTAAGGGGGAACCGCTTCAGTCGATATTGATGCTGCTTTTATTTTCTGAAAACGAATGAGTGCGCTTACTGAAACCATGAAATGCTCAAATAGGCTCAGCAGCCTGCTCGGGGTTGCCAGATTGGACAAGATCCCTTGCAATAGCATTTTGTGTGGCAACAAATGTGATGTTTTTTCATTACCTTGTAGTATTTCAAGGTTTATAAATGAATAAATAAATAAATAAAAATGAGGATGCACTGGATGTTTTTTTTTTTTTCTTTTTTATTTCTGCTTTTGAATTACATGAAAACTGCATGGTAATAAGAACATTTTTTGAATTATTGATTGATAGATGTTCAGTCCTTTCTATATGACAGAACTGAGATGACTGTGAATAAAAAAAAGAAAAAAAAGCTTAATAAAATACACAAATCCTAAAACTGGCACAGTACGTTCAGTACTGAAAACAGTGGGTCACTCAAGGCAATCAGTTCCCACTGTTATTCAGTTCTTTGGTGCTGTTGTTTGTAAATTTCTCTGTCTGATTGTTTAAATGAAGGGGTGTGTGTGTGTGTGTGTGTGTGTGTGTGTGTGTGTGTGTGTGTGTGTGTGTGTGTGTGTGTGTGTGTGTGTGTGTGTGTGTGTGTGAGCTCACAGGGACTTTCTGTTCTGCTTCTGTTTTGCAGAAGAACTTGGAGGAGAACATGTTGCATTCTGCTTATGTCTCCTCCTGATGCTCAGCGTGAGCCGAGCATTTGGATCTTCTTTCTGATGTTCCTGTGAGAGGGCTGATATCTTCACTGTTGATCTGCTGCAGCTCAAACTGTTTAAACGTGTGTGTTTAGAAGAAAGTGTGTTTAATCGCTCTTTACTCTTTCTTATGTTCTTTATCGTTGAACTGTAAAGTGTCCACCTGCTTTGTTGTAGGCCTGTTTAAGCCGAAGTTTTACTATCAACTGGCAAACAGAAGTAAAACTGTACAAGTGCCTTGAACTTAAAGTTGTTATAAAGGTCAACAAGCAGATCCTCCATCTCCATGCATAGAGCTGTACGCAAAAGTTTTGGCACCCCCGGTCAAATTCCGTGTTTAGTTGATTTTTCTAAGTATAAATAAGTCACACAACGTCTACAGAGACACACTTCTGCACTATGTACTTTAGATTTGATTTTTTATGGTAACTTAGGCAAATAAAGAGCAATTGTTCTTCAAGGTTTAATCTTTAGTGTGCTTTCTTCAACTGCAGCTGACTCATTAAGATGGTAAACAGAGCGGTCCAGAGTGGTTTGGTGTGAAATGCTCTGTTCTAGAGAAACGTACAGAGTCAGAATTGATCGCAGTGGAGGCTTTATGTATAAATAACATAGAAATTTGGTGGAATTCCTCCTTAAATGTGTTCTCTGTAGTAAATGTGCTAACTTACTGCCTTTTAGAAATTCAACAGAACGTGTAATTTGGCTAGGCGTGCCCAAACTTTTGCCCCTTCACCTTTTTCGTTCTCTCTCTTTGCTCTTCCACTGGCTGTTGCTTCTTGTTTGGTCACGTTGCAGATCCATCTCACTCTAAGGACTCGTAAAGGCTTCGAGTCGTAAAAACTCAAACCCATTTGATCTCTCTCTTCCAGTCCACTGTTCACTGCAGCTAACAGGCTGCGCTCTCTCTTGCAGGGTACTCTGTAGGCGCTGGTCACTTCCTTCACCCACAGACCACAGAGATAATCGGGGGTGCACCCCAGAATGGCCGGATTGGTAAAGTAAGAGACACCTTTACTGTTCCTTCTTCAGTTTAATTCAGTTTAGCTCTGTTTAATGCTCGATAGTTCAGTTCATTCAGTGCAGCTTTGCTGTCAATATACATACGTTCCACTGGAGACACCCACCTTGATGCTTCATTTACTGGCCACTTTATTAGAAACACCCACCTTGCACTTCCAGTCACTGGCCACTTTATTAGAAACACCCACCTTGCACTTCCAGTCACTGGCCACTTTATTAGAAACACCTACCTTGCACTTCCACTCACTGGACACTTTATTAGAAACACCTACCTTGCACTTCCAGTCACTGGCCACTTTATCAGAAACACCTACCTTGTACTTCCATTCTGAGTGGCCGGATGAGGCTGTGCGCGGTGCATATATTGCGTTCCTGCTGAGAGCGAGACATGAAAAATGAACTGCTTAAATAGCTTGGCTGTGTGGAGTTTTGCTAATATGTAATCTGTTTCATTTCTCCTAATTTGATGGGCTTATCACATTAAGAATGAACTGAAAAATACCATCCGATTCACTTAAAAAAAAAAACAACTAGTGTTTCTTCCCTTCCATCTGTGCAGAAAGAGGAAGCAGTCTGTTATTATTAGATGTTTTACAAACAATATTTAAAACTTTTGCAGTCAGGCTGCTCTGAAAAAAGCCAGAGTCTGATGGTCTTAGCAAAGGTCCTCTACCCGGAGCTGCTATTCAGATTGGGATAGAATGGATCGAAGGTCTTGCTGTAGAAGCTGTTGAACTGTCTGGCTCTGTTTCAGTAATGTGATCTGTCCCACCTACAGGCTTACATATTTGAAGTTGAAGGAAACAAATTGAGGATTGTTAATGAGACCAGTGGTGCTCAGGTGAGTCCATTCATTCTGCTATGAATTATTCATTAAATACTATGAATTATTCAGTATCTACTATAAATTATTCAGTATCTATTATACATTACAAAAGCAATACTCCATTCATAAACTAAAAACAACCTTTATGTATTTATCTGTCATAATTACCTTCTGATGTGATATAAAATTGCATCAATCATCTTATCCATGCCATGGAGGGAAGAGGGGGTGGTTTCCAGGCATATTTCACCTGATATCAATACAATGTTGTCTTAGGAATGCTGACATAAATAATTATGTATGGGGTTTTAAATGTTTAGTGCTGTAAATATGTTCAATGTTTATTCATATTATGTCAGTACAATGTCATTTATTTCATAGAACATCTTATGTCAGGTTGCGAGAACTGACATAAGCACTTAATAAATGTTCAGGTAGTGCTTCATAAACACATTATTCAGCGCTTATGAATGCGTCACGAAGCCCTTATGTAGGTAGCCTTCAAATAAAGTGTTACCGTGTCAACTATGAGTTATTCAGAAACCATTATGAATTATTCACTATCCTCTATAAATTATTCAGTATCTACTAAGAATGATTCAGTATTGCTGTGAAGTTAGGGTGCAGGGTCTGTAGTTACTGTATGAGAGTGTGACCCCAGGGGATAAACTAAAACAACAAAAAAGGTTAATAAATAAACAAATACATTTCCACAATATCTTGTATGAATCACCTACAGTGTTTATTTTTTGTTTGTTGTTGTTTGTTTGCTGATGCAGCTTGGATCTTACTATGGTGCGAGTATATGTGCGGTTGACCTGAACGCTGATGGCCTTTCTGACCTGCTGGTTGGGGCTCCCATGTACAGTACAGTGAGAGAGGAGGGCCGCGTGTACGTTTACATCAACCAGGGCCGGGTGAGGACCAGCCCACCTCTCACTTCACTACACACCCACACACGAACTCTCACAGCGGCTTCCTCTGAATGATCTAAACGCCTGAGAGTGAGGCTGATAGGGCCCCTGACTACAGATCCGGAAAGACTGGAAGACCCTCCAGCAACTTGGCTTACAAATTCACAGTTGTATTTTATTTTTATTTTTATTTATCACACAGTTATTTCTTTTGCTTGCTTAATTATACAGAAAATGATGCATTTTTAACTTGCTGTGTCAAATGATCGTGTCCTTCGCTCTACGATTACTACTGAAATGTAATTATGTAATGGTATGTTTAATTGCACAGTAGGGGTGGACGATATGGCTCTAAAATAATATCACAATATTTCAGGGTATTTTTGCGATAACGGTATTTTTGGCTCTAGGACAAAACCCTGAATAACATTTTATTAATTTCAAAAACAAAATGAACATTTTATTTAGTATAAATATGTTTCAAATACTCAGTAGACACAGAAAAAACCTGATTCCAATTGAGATATTAGTCAGATTATTAACGGATTATTAGGATACATGTAAACGTGGCTATCGGCTGTTGAGCACTATTCGCGGCATTAGCCACGTTTAATAGAGTACGGAATGGAATACGTCCATGTAAACACCTCAATCGGAATAGTCTAGTCCGACTGAGGCCATTCGGAATACAATTTCTATCCGATTGAACGAGGTGGGTAATCCTGTAAATAATCCGTTAAATAGAAGAATAATATCCGTGTAAACGCCTGAATCCGATTACATTCCAGTCGGATCGTGTAAGAACGCTCTGCGCATGCGCGTCGCCTCACAGCCAGAGGTTTATACTGTTCGGAGCAGAAACTGGTCAGCAGAGGAGACGAGGTTTATGCTCTGACGGCGGTGGGACGGACGTCCAGCTTATGCGTCTCAGAGCACGACGTCTTCCTCTCGACATCATTATAAAGCCATTAAAAACACAAGCGCGCCAACTGGAAACTCGTCTCCCATCCTGTAATCCCATTGTTTTCAAGCGGATTGGCAGAAGTCTTTGCCTGTAAACAGCCACTTTTGATTTTCCTCATACTCCACTGAGCACTTCTGCTGGAGATGGTGAAACAGATCAGTTGAGTTTCCCCCTTTTGTTGTTACGGCTTCTTGCATATCTTGCATATTACTGTGGTCTGTTGTACATCTGAGATTTTATGACCAAACCACCTCCACTCTACTGAAGCCCCTCCCCTTTTTAGGAGAAACTCCACCACATACGCCAAACTTCTTTCGACTCCTGCAACGAACGCACATGACATCAGAATATCGCCGTCATCACGATGTGGGTTTTTTTAATCATTTATTAAGTTATACTGGTATTATTGCGAGCGATACGATATGGTGCACCCCTATAGCACAGCATGAATTACATTTGCATTTGATTTATTCTGTGTTGACACGCTCCAGTCTGCACATCCGTTTGTTTGATTTAGTATCAAAAATGACTAAAACCTCAACAAAGGGATGTTTTATCTTTTGTAATCAGATATCTCCTCTTCTGCTTTCAGATTCAGATTCAGATTCCTTTATTGATCCCAGGGGGAAATTGCAGTTGTTACAGTTGCAGCCATTTATATAAAAGAATAAACACTTAAATAATTTAAGACAATATAGAGAATTTACAGTATGTACACCAGATTTAAGCACTTAAGAATATAGTAAGGTGGCGGCGATTGTGCTAGTAATATGAAACATCAGGTATAAAGCAGTTACAATTATTTAAATGATTTATATTAAGTTAGTGAGCGTGAATGTGGTATGGATTGAATGTTTTCCCACAGTCTCTCCAGCTGATGAGCTGAAATAATTCATGTAAAATCACGGCGTGCTTTTCTTCTCCGATTACTTCAGTAATGTAAGGGATAGTGTATGTTCTGGACTCTGAATGACCACAGGGTCTCATAGAACTGTCTTTTCAGTGCGAAAGGGCTCCAAAGCACCTGATTCCTCTTGATAATTCAGCGTTCAAGGCTGCACTAACAGAACAGCGCTCTGTTTTCCCAGGCTCTGTGTCAAATATTAACCACTTGCTACAGCAGTCATCCTCCCCATACTTTCACATCGCTGCTGTCGGAACAAAACCTCGTATCTCAGTTTTGTTTTTCAGTTTTTGACATGATCTGAAAATGGCTGTTGCCCTTTATATTGTGTATAAATTTTTTGGTGAATGGACCAAAAGAAACGGCCCAAAATGACTTAGAAAAACATCTGGTTCCATTGACTGACATTAGAAGTAAAGCTTTGAAGATACAAGGTTTTGTTCTGACAACAGCGATATAGAAGCAGGTTAACTCAAATATTGCTGCTTTTATAACAGAAGCATGAATAACTCAGTCATTTGCACATATATATATATATATATATATATATATATATATATATATATATATACATACATACACATGTATTACATACATAAATACATACATGCATACATACCTATTCAGCCCAAAGCAGTTTAACTCCACCCATTAATGCTGAAGTTATGAGTGTTTCAGCTCTGAGTGCTTTTTAAATGAGGCAAATACAGTGCAGCCAATCAGAACAGAGCTCATTTACATATATCAGTCCTAAATGAACAGTAACAAAAAGTCTGTTTAATTTTAAGGCATAAGGAGGAAGGGAAATGCTCATGAAATAATGAATTATGACTGGTTTTGGTACATAAAACCATGCAGATGTTAGAAAAGGGCATCAGGAGATGTGTGTATACGCTGTGAGAAGGTTAGAAAGTTTTGTTGATCTGTAAGTTTTTTTTGTCAGAAGTTTCCATTCCTCAGTATTTAGATCCTCACAGTAGCAGCTTGTGGACTTTCTGTTCCAAGAAGTTCTTCCCAATGTCCATTTTTGGCTGTGATCTAATTGTTGGTCAAGTCATGGTTAATTCATAAGTCTCGCAGGCTGTGAGTTCCTCTGTGTGTGCATAAGGAACACAAGGGCTAGTCTGTATGTGAGGGAGTGTGTATGAGCATTTGTGAGTGTTTTTAGCTTTTTGAGGGGACCAGATGTCCCCAAAAAGATGAAAACACGAACATTTTCTGGTGGTGAGGACATCTATCTGCTCTCAATGAGGAACAATGTTTTTTACCCCCCCCAAAAAATGCAGCTTTAGTTGGAAAAAGTAAAAGAGGCCAAAGCTGATCCTTTGATGTGTCACTCATAAAAGATGCACCATCTGCTATTTATTGTACTCTAAGTTGGCTACAGCCAGAATCTTCAAAGTTTCATTCTGGTTGGGTACCTGCTCTGCCATGCGTACACATTTCTGTACACTGATTTTATCCATTGTGAAAAATCTTTTATTTCCAAAGCTAAATGTTACCTAGTTGCTCTGCACACTGTGGCATTATAGAGTATTTTGGAGTTTGAGAGTCTCTAAATTAAGAAATAGAAGTCTTTAAAAATGTAGTTTTTTTTTTCCATTCAGTAGAAAGTAATCAATAAATCGTCCTGTGTTTCCAGACACATACCACTTTGTTTCACGTGGGTCTGTTTTTGTTGCAGAGCCATATCAACAGTTGCCATTACTGTTAAAGAGTAACTACATCCTTTCAGATAACTCCACCTCTGGCTCAACTTTAAAAAAAAAAAAAAGCTTTAAAAATGGGAGGGACATGTTGAGAGAGGCACAGCAGTGATGTACAGGTTTGGAGGTGGGGCTGAGAGGGAAACGGGCGGGGCTGCTGTGTTTACATTAGCTACCAGAAGATATTGAGAGTGGTTTAAGTTTTTTTCCTCCACTTCTCACCCATCTTCAAGGTGTTTCTGATCAGGTGGTGGTCTTGAGCCTTAACAGTATGAGCCGCTGACTCGAACTGCCGAAGAGTTAACGTCTATAAAAAAGGACGCGAGTCCAGATTTCGTAGTTGCACTGAATTCTGAATAAATAAAGTGACTGTTTTCCAGTTGCAGTGGCCCTAAATCCTTACGTTCTGCAAGCTGTTCATGGCTCTTACCAGCTGCTTTATGGAGACTTGCAAGAATCCTCACTTAATCGGTCCTTCAGGTTACCTACTCATATGTTATGTGCAAATCATAACTTTGTGAGGTGGTGCAGGGGGTATTTATTTGTGGTTACCTCCTCGCTCCCGGCTCCGGTGCAGCATGAGTAGGGTGTTATCAGGGGGCGGTAACGTTGGTCGACTAATTTGCATACTGTGACATGTCATCGTACTTTGGTTTGAAGACACGTCATCCGCGCCTATAGCAGAGTTGAAGCAGAGGGGGCGCTGCGGAGGCAGAGCTGACCACGATAAAAATGATATTTTTACAGTTTGGAAAGACGTGTTTACATTCCAAGCAAGGCTGGTATATTTTATTATTACAGGGCAGTGCATTTCAGCTGTTAATGAGAATAGGTCTGAGGGTGGAGTTGCTCTTTAGTGTGCAATTCTTGGTCAACAAAACCTGTCAGACTCTTTGAGAAGATACAGTCCCATAGAAAGACATGGGAACTCCACAAAACAGAAATACATGCTGGTGCTGCTCTGGGAAATGTCATTTTGCATAGTGAGTGACAAAGTGCAGACTTTGAGAAATGAGTGTGAAGTTCTTTTCTACTAAAGCTGTAGAAATCTGCCATATTCTTCCATTCCACCACTCAGTGTGACATGAATAGCTTCAGTCATTAACAGCCTAATGACTAATTAGATGCTGTTACACAAAGCAGGAGCTAATCTTCTCTATAAGTTGAAAATAGGCATCGTATCAATTATTCACACTGCGCTGTAAGAAGGAAAAGACTGACGTGACGTGTTTTCGTTCTCAGGCAAACATGAAGGAGGCAGAATTCAAGCTGGTTGGAAGTGAGTCGTACGCAGCTCGATTTGGAGAGACCATCACTGACCTCGGCGACATCGACAATGATGGCTATCCAGGTAAAACGACCAGTTTGTGAGGGCACACCAAGACTTAGAGCAGCACTTTTTCTGGAGATCTGCCCTCCTGCAGGTTTCATATCATCCAAATGTAACCTCGTTTGGCTAAGCAAGAACGTTTGAGGTCAGAGCTAAGTTAGGGGCTGAGTTAGTGACCACTACCTTACCTTTTACCACCTCTACTACAGCAAAAACAGAATTGTTCCATTTTTTCATTTTGGCTTTAACAAAAGTTGAAGGAAATTAGATTCACTGCCAATTTACTACTGTTTTAACTTAGCAGCCTGCCTTAAAAAGCAACTTTTTAAAGCATCTAAATCCTAATACATGCTTTAAAAAGTTGCTTTTACATTTTTGTGTGTATTGAAGCTCAACAGTAAGTCTACTGAATTTACTATCTGAATTACTTAGTATCAGAAGTTCAATTAAAACTTTAAGGCAGGCTGGTGAAGTAAAACAGTAGTAAATTGGCAATGAATCTAATTTCCTTCAACTTTTGTTAATGCCAACATGAAAAAATGGAACAATTCTGTTTTTGCTGTAGTAGAGGTGGTAAAACTAGTACATCTGTCCTGTCTGACTGCAAGTAAAGATCTTGGCACCACAGAAAAACAACGTGCTGACCGATACTGCTGCAGCGCCATGACTGCCAGCAGACTTTAAACAAAAAAGACATTTCAAAGCAAAAACAGGCTGGGGCGCTGGTTTGAGTTTGTATGGAATGGTTTACTCTGGCGGCTAAATAGATGTCCTAACCAGCGTGTGTCCAGAGACCTCCTCCTGACTGTGATTGGCTGCACAGTAGTGCAAAGGCCCAATCTTCATTTCGATTTCCACGCATAGATTTCGCAATGCTGTGAGGTAGAAGTTTGTACTCCTGCAGATTCTCGTGGGACCCGCCACAATGTCTCACGGTGGTGGACTAAGCGGTCGGGAAACCAGCCTACTGGAGCACGCATACAGAGAAATCCAGCAATTTGATGAATAGCCTAAATAAAGTAGAACAATCAGTAAATCCTATATATAAACAAATAAAATAGTAACACTAATACAAATGAAATGAAGTCTTTCTAAAGAATTACGAAGCAACTGATCACATGAACAACAAACAAATTCTCGTTGCTTACAGAGACGGCAAAGCCTTCAGTCTGACGGCCACAGCTGCCCAGCAAAACACCAAAAACAAGCGTGGTTTAATTCCTGCTTTGCGTTGACTGGGAATAAATGGCATTTGGTGAAGTTACTTAACAGAGTGTCTGATGACCACGACTGCCATGTTATTTCAGCAGATGATCATGTATTTGTGAATAAAATTTGTGTCTGATATTTAGGGGCAGTCGTGGGCTGGAGGTTAAGGATCTGGCCCTGTGACCGGAAGGTTGCTGGTTCGATCCCCAGCGCCGACAGTCCATGACTTGAGCAAGACACCTAACCCCCAATTGCTCCCCGGGCGCCGTGGATAGGGCTGCCCACCGCTCCGGGCAAGTGTGCTCACTGCCCCCTAGTGTGTGTGTGTTCACTAGTGTGTATGTGGTGTTTCACTTGCATGGATGGGTTAAATGCGGAGGTGGAATTTCCCTGGTTGTGGGATCAAAACAGTATCACTTAAACTTATATGGGCTGTCAGTTCGCCTTGACGGACCTGCGGGTGGGAGCGGGACAAATTGTTTCGGTTGAGGATGGGAGCGGGACAAATCAAATCTTGTGGGACTGTTTTTCTTACTTATTTTTTCAAAAAAAGGGCATGAGGTGCTTATGGAAATACTTTGAGGCAGATAGGAACAGTAATAGAGTATAAAAGCCAGTATGCAAACGGCCGTTAGAGTTCTCATCCAGGAATAGAAGCACCTATTACTTCCATGCTGACCTTCTATCATGTTACATTTGATGAAAACCAACTCAGACCAACTCAAACTTGTGTGACTGTTGGTAGTAGACTGATCGCCCCTGTTCTCACTGGCTCATTGAGCAAATTCTTTTGGGACCTGTTTCAGAATGTTTAGTCAGCTGCTCTGGCCTTAAATGGCAGTTCTACCAGATTAGCATTTTTTTTTCCCGCATAAGATACAAACAAAGTCATTCAGAAGGGTTTGGTGTGAAATGCGCTATTCAAGGGACACTTTCCGGTTATTGCTCATTGCTCATAGTGGTGGCGATAGGAACCAGACGTCTGAAGCCTCTAAAATCTCCCTCGCAGAAAGTTATTACATGAAATGGTTACAGATACACACATTTTTGTTTTAATGCCAAAGTTTTAGAGTACAGTCATGGCAGAGAGGCAAAAATAGTACCTAAAGAAATACTGAAAGCTCACTGAAGGTTCATGTGTGGTTTTGCATAGTGAATCAAGTGGCTATATTTGTGTTGTAAGTAAGAAGCTGAGTCAGAATTTCCCTTTAAACTTGCAAGTTTAGCATTTGATCTGGTATTTAAATGAAGAATTGCGCTTAATGGCATTTAAGTTTTGCTGTGGTATTGAACTGATATAAATTTCACTACTAATTTAATCAACTACCAACATCTCATCTGCCAAGTCATGTTTGGTGTCTTAAGTTTTCCTCCTTTAGTTTTGCCTAGGAGTTAATGTGGCTAACAAGTAAAGGACGTATGTCACTGAATTTCTTCAGGCTGACAGACTTCAGTAACCCTCTTAGACTAAAGAAGCAGGCTATAGACACCAAACCTGTCATAGTAGATCAACTAAGTCGGAGTTAATGGGAAAACTGTGCAAACTTGATGTTATTGGTGAACTAAGGCTTTAAGAGGTAAATACACCAGCCTTTCGTCAAGAGCAACTCATTGGCATTGTGTTTTGAAAGTTCATTCGCAGAGCGCTGCTGTACACAGAGTCCCAGAGGGAGGATGGGGTGCGGTTCAGAGATGAGCGTCTATCTGTGTGTTGTGTTGGGGAGTGGTTAAGTGAGAGCAGCGTGGTTAGAGGAGACGGCCACAGAACAACAGCCACTAACCACACGCACACATATGGTCACTAACCCACTCCCTCCCTCGTCTCTATATCTCTCTCTTGCTCTCTCACTCCTCATGCTCAGAAAAAAGGTAGTAAACTGTCACTTGGGTGAGACGTCTTGAGGACCGTCAGTTAGGGAATGTAATTACTGTATTAGAGCTGCAGTTGTTTTAAGGCAGCATTGATTCCATAAGATCTGACTGGACTCCAGGCTTTTTTATTTAGCAGTTGTTGATATACCAGCTGCGTCTGATACACTTGTACTAGCACAAAACCCACTAACACATTACCATCATGTCAGTATCTGCTCTGTGGGGGGTCCTGTGGGGGTCCTGACCACTGAAGAACAGGGTAACAGAGTATCAGAGAAACAGATGGACTACAGTCAGTAACTGTAGAACTACAAAGTGCTCCTATATGGTCAGTGGAGCTGATAAGAAGGACACTAAGGCCCAGTCCCATTTCTCCTGGTCACCCCTACCCCTTGTTTTCGAGTGTCAGCCGAACCCCTTGGAACTGAGTTAGAAGTGGGAGTGGTTGAAGTCTGAAATGAGACCCTCTAATAAAAGAGCATCACTTCATTAACAGCTACCAGCGCTGCTCTGTGGGCGACCCTGCCCGTCTGCAGGGACAGCAGAGGAGGGGAAAGTTCAGCTCCTCACTGCTGGGCTTTAGATACATGTAGGGCATCATCGGCCTTTAAAGAGGATGTGACGTTTGACCAGAAAGCAGACGCTCGCGGCTTGAGATCAATAGTGAAGCTTTACTTGTGGAATCGTAGAAGCAGCGAGTAGTCAGGATACAGGCGACCATAACCGACAAGGGAAGGACTGGCCCGAGTCCACAAAACAGGCGATGAATCAAAACCTTGAAAGCAGTCCTGCAGGCAAAAGTACAAAAGGGCAAGTCCAAAAATCAGGGTCACCAGAAAAACAGGCAGGAAGTCGATACACGAATGAGATTAGAACAGAAATAAACGCTCCGTAGTTTCGCAGAGGAGAGCAAAACTTCGCAAGGCAGCTAAGCTAAAGCCCAGGCTTAAAAACGAACTAAATAGATCAGGTGACAGTCAAACAGCTGTGGAGCATTAAAACTCAGGCGATCTAGATCACTGATGGGTAGATGAGGATATGTCAGGATTCTGGGAATTGGAGTCCGTATGCGGACTGGTTGCAGGCGTGACAGAGGGGGTTTAAGGCGATTACTCATTATCGCCCACCCCTAATTCTTCAGTGATATGACGCTGAAGTCAGATATTCCCCAGCTTCTTATACAACTTTTCCCGTTCCACCTTAAATGGTTCAGCAGTTACATTCTGGCGCTTCAGGCGTCGGAACTGCTGGACTATTTAAGGAGGAACGGGAAAATTACAATACTTTTAGCAATTTTTTTACTTGTTATGAAGAAAACGAAGACTATAATACATTGAAACGACATTAAACTAAGATAATATGATGGTTATTGGAATTTTTTTAACAGAGAAATATTTATTTGTGGGTTTCCTTGGTCACTTGTGCAGCTTAGTATGTCAGTCAGTGGCTTAGTATGTTTTTTTAAGTTAAGTGATACTTTTTTAATCCCACCAACGGGGAAATTCCAACCTCTGCATTTAACCCATCCGTGAAGTGAGACACCACATACACACTATTGAATACACACTTGCCCGGAGCGGTGGGCAGCCCTATCCACAGCCCCCAGGGAGCAATTGGGGGTTAGGTGTCTTGCTCAAGGGCACTTCAGTCATGGACCATCAGCCGAGGGGATCGAACCACCGACCTTCTGGTCACAGGGCTGGTTCCCTAACCTCCCGCTCATGACAGCCCCCCCCTTACTGCACATTTTCATGATTTCTAAACTCTAGGAGCAGGATCTCTGTCTCTCTTTCTTTCTCTACATCTAAGACTTCATTGTCACTGTCATTGGCTCATTGTGGTTTAACTGAAACTTTCTGGTTAGTTTATCTTCCAATCTGTTTTTTCCTTCGGTGTCATTACAGTCTTTTGTACATGCAGATGTTTTCCACTTCCGCTGCGAGGCTCCACCTTTGTGTCAGAAGCTCATGTCTCTTCTGAGTCAGGTTCAGTCTGAGTTCAAACTAGGGCTGCAACGGTTAGTCGACAGCAAAGCAAATCCAGTCCTGCAGGTCAAATATATGACACAATAAAAACAGCCGACTAGCTCGTTCATTGGTAAATATGAAAATCGTATTATTATTTATAGTAAAACACTTTCAATCGAATGTTATACTCCATCAGTGTTACTGAAGGGCAGCGTTTAATCAAAGGACCTCCAACACAGGAGGGGATGGCATTTTATGGCTACTGTGAAGAGGGTTAAGTGTTCAAGGCACTTGAGGAGGAATTTACTGGCCAAAATCAGGCCAATGAGTACTGGCCTACAACAAAAGCGTGATAAACTTGTAATGTGACAGGAAAGTAACTTCTTCAGTACTAATAACAATACTTTTGATACCAATTGATAAGTTTAACTTCATGTTGTCATATAGAATCAGAATATAGAGCATTTAGAAATACAATAGGCTCCCGAGTTCGATCCCCGGTGATGCCACAGCCATCCCTGACTGGGAATTATTCAGCAGTGTGCTAGCCAACACAGTGTCTGTTAGCTGACATAACAGAATCAGCAGCTAATGCTCTCCTCCAGCGTGTTTGGGTGTCTAATGAGGTTGCATTAGCAGTGATTTGAGTTTCATGTGACTCAGAGGAAGAAGCTGGCATGGGAAATTACGGTAACACTAAAATCAGTACTTTCATATAGCAGTACAAAGTGTCGCCTACTAACTACTCGCCTGGCATATTATGGGTGAGGTTGCCACCACAGAGCTGTGGTTATTGACTGCGGTTTCCGCAGAACTCAATGCAAACTCGTCGCCTTTTGTTGATATTGGCCGTTTTGTGAGGTGAATAAGCAGCTCACAAATCACGAGATCAACCTGGAGAGTTTTCATTTTAGGAATGGGGCGCAGAGCATTCCGAGCGACAGAGGTCAGAGGTGAGATAGTGTTGCTGAAATGGGAAAAACAGCGCCTCATTCTGTGAGTTCGCTGCAAAAAATGGTGTCTTGTCAAGTAAAATGATCTTAAATTTAATCAGTAAATCTAACATTTCCCCTGTTGAGATTGTTGTGAGCTTAATTTGAGATTAATCTTATTTCTAGATATTTTTTACTTGTTTTAAGTCATTTTATTAAGGAAATTCATCTTCGGCAGATGCGTAGTCCAATCACATTATTATGACCACCATCTGAGATCCAGAGTGACCGCCGTGTGCAGCATGGATAGGAGCTAGATGGCCTGGGAGTGACTCAGTAAGGTCCTGGTAGGTTGTCACAGGTATCTGGAGTCTGACTGCACAGCTGCTGGAGGGTCAGTGAGCGGACACGATGATCAAGGTGGTCCCACAGATGCTCAATTTGGTTCACGTCTGGTGAATTAGGGGGCCAGGGCAGTACTTCGACGTCTTGTTCATGCTCTTCCCACCAGTGTTGGACATTTCTAGCCATGTGGCACGTCACATTGTCTTTGTGGAAGATCCCATCCACCCCAGGGAAGATGACCAGCCTGTATGGGTGTACGTGAATCGGTTGAGAGTGCCTTCCTCCTGGATGAGAAGGCCCACAGAATGGCACAGAAACATTCCCCAGGCCATACGCTGCATGAACTACGTGCTTCAGAATTTTCTGCCAGTATAGTGGTATAAAACAAGTAAATGATGTCTAGAAATAAGCTATATTATCCTCTCAAAATCCGTCTCAAAATGGGAAATATTAGATATTGACTAGATTTAAGATCTTTGTACTTGACAAGAGACCATTGTTTGCAGTGTGGAGGAGTTGGCACGTTCATTTTTCTTTCTTCAGTAGCTTTGTTAGCACTTAAGATGATCAGATTTCATTTAGATTTTGTCTGAAATTAACAAAACGAAGCTCATGTATGTGTTTCAGTCTTAAAGACAAAAACAGCCTGGGATAAACGGCGAAAACGGTCACATAACAATGAATTATGGTAGTTCTTACAAAAAAAACACATATTGTTCAATAAAACTGAAGAAAGATGTGGATGTGGGGCCTTTAACATCAGACGTTTATTGTGAGTGTTTCCAGGTTTTTGGCGCTTGTTAACGTTTATCGGACGCTGATTGTGTTTCAGACGTTGCCATCGGAGCGCCTCAGGAGGACGACCTGCGAGGGGCTATTTATATCTACAATGGGAGGAAGAGTGGCATAGCATCAAGGTTCTCTCAGGTACGTCTGCTGTTTATGTCAATGCTGTAGTCTAGGACATCTGAGGGGAGGAGGAGGAGGAGGAGGAGGGTCAGGGCCCTCTCTTTCCTCCCTCCCTCTCTTCCTGTCCCGCCACATCCCAGTTCACTGAGAACACCCCATCCTGTTACAGCTGTCCCATTGTTTCTCTCTCTCTCTCTCTCTCTCTCTCTCTCTCTCTCTCTCTCTCTCTCTCTCTCTCTCCCCCCTCTCTCTCTGTGTACATGGAGACAGTTCCTTTTGAAAAGCTGCAATTTCCTGAAACAGTTGGTTCCCCCTTTCTTGAGAAAACGTCGCAAGAAGTCTAAAAACCTTATTAACCCTTTAAAATCTCAGGCTTATCGTTCAGTAACTACAGGGACCTCAGTGCAAACTGCCTGAGCTATTCTAAGGTTATAGAAGTGTGTTATTACACCTTTGGGCCACAGAGTAGGGACTGTTTGGGTGGTGGATCGTTCTCAGCACTGCGGTAAGACTGATGTGGTGGTGGTGGTGGTGTGTTAGCTACAAAGCCTTAACCATCGTTGTAAATAAATAACTCCTACATAAAGTTAAGACCCCCTGAATAGACTATTAAATGAAATAAGCTTAATATAAAACCAGAGGAGGAACAGTCACATCAGCAGGTTCTCTGAGCTTCACCAACCACCCAACCACATCTACACATAACCATCACCCAAACAGCACGCATCACAGAAACCTGAGCGTGGATCACTGCGTCCCTCTCTTATATAATCCTGTCCCGCTTTCTGAGTGTAATATTATTCAAATATTCTAATTCTGGACAGGATCTTTCTTAAACAGCTGCTCTGTAACGGTACTGAATGCAGTCCAGCAGCGACGCTGACCGCCGTAAAATGGCAGCACTGTTGGCGTGCCTGGCTGGACCCAACGCGGCCATCGGTTTGTACATCTATAGTGACCTACTGGCTGCACTGCCCCCACAAGGCCTCCAGTAGTACTGCTCCATTTTTATCCATAACCTTTCACAGAACATGCACAAATATGGACGAAATGAACGCAGAGCGTGGACAGACGTCTTCGTCTCCATGTCATTGAACATAAATGAGCCTGATAATCTCGCATCAGCTTTGGACAGTGTCAGCTATTTTCATCACACCGGTTTAACCTGGTCTTGGGCAGTAAATGAATAGAGACTGAAGGGGTTGAGAACAAATGAGCTGTTTTTCAGGTCCTTCAGTTAGAAAATGTGACTTTTATTATGAGCAGCTGCAGACAACAGTTTCATTTTGGCTCATAAAGGGTGTGTGTGTGTGTGTGTGTGTGTGTGTGTGTGTGTGTGTGTGTGTGTGTGTGTGTGGGTGTGCAGAGGATCACAGGTTCCATGTTAGGCGGCAGCTTCAGCATGTTCGGCCAGTCCGTGTCCGGAGGAGTGGATGTTGATGGCAATGGTTACCCAGGTAACGCCTCTTCTCACTACAAGTTTTCCTCTTTTCTTTAGGAAATGATACAGTAATGCAGAACTTTGCATGCCTTAACTTCACTCTTCAGCGTGTTCTGTCTCTTCATACTCTGATGTGTGAGTCATCCGTCAGTCACGGCTGCAGCCTCCTCTCCTCAGACACAGTTCACAGAGTTGTTTTGAGTAATTCGTCCGACACACAGACAGGATTTCCTGTAAAACTTGTTAACTTGCATCTGCTTCACACACGTAAATAAAGTACGAGAAGCTTATCAGCTCCTCTGTGTCTCATCAGCTCACATTTTAACCACACTTGTAGGTGAAAAACCTAACAGAATATGAGGTGTTACACCAGCGCAGACTCAAAACCATACAAGACAACTCGTTTTCACCAGCATCTCCGTGGAGCTTAGAGCAGCACGTGTGATTAAAGATGATATGATTTTATGATGTTTAATATATTTGATGCATTATGTGAAGCTGGTGAAGTTACACCTGACAAACATATTTTATATATTTATTTTATACACTTTACAAACCACATAGTTCAGTATTGATAATATTGATACCAAACTTCTGAACATTAACATAACTGAGAATCTGAGTTTGTACTGCATTAGAGTATAATATTGTAATATTGTACATATTCATTTATTTGATGTGTGTGTGTGTGTGTGTGTATGTATATATATATATATATATATATAATCATTGTTGAAGAAAACCTTAAATTGAAGCAAATTTCCAAAATGATAACTTTACAGGAGAAGGAATGAACCTACTTTACTTTTAATATAAGTCAATGGAACCAGAATGTTTTCCAAGTCATTTTGGGTGTATATATATATATATATATATGTTTATATATATATATATGTTTATATATACATGTATATACATGTGTGTCTATATATATATATATATATATGCCTAAGTGGTCATTTTCAAGCTTAGGCCTTAAGGGGTTAATGCATTATAACTTTAATTTGCATATCTTTTTCTCTCTTTTGCAGACGTGGCAGTGGGAGCTTTTCTCTCCGATTCTGCAGTGGTGCTCCGGTAAGAACAACTCGGCATGAGACACGTTTTACTGTAACATGGCTCAGATAACTGAACGCATGGATTTGCTCATATGTTAAATAATGCTGATTATGTTAATTAATGAGCAAAGTCATCAGAACATTGGCAGTTAGAATTTCAGTGTATGTAAGCAGTCAATTATATCGTTCACTAAAGATGATCAAATATAACTCTAGAGTTGGTCTCCCAGACATGAATATTAAAACTAGTCTTAAACTAAATTACACATGCATTATTTTCCTTAGTCTATGATTAGAGTTAATCTCGTTCTGGGAAAACAGCCCATGCATATGGATTAAGGCTAATCTTGGACTGTTTTGCAGTGCTAATTCACTGGTAATTCACTATCGGAAATCAATTCAGTCTAAAGTTAGGCTTAATCTGGGTGTGTGAAAGCAGCCCGTGTTGTATAAAGTATGCAGCATTTGCTGATCAAGTAAAAGCAAGTAAAAATGTAAAAGTGCTGATTAGAGGGTTTTCCTTTAACGCCCTAATGAATGCAGTTATGGGGAACTGGAGAAGCAGATGTTACTCTGTTTATGTCTGTAGCTCAGAGGTCAAAGCTTTTCATTTGCAAACCAGATCTAACATCCTTGATCCAGCTAATCACAGCCTTCTGAGGCCGCTGACCAGAGCTGGGAATTTTTTATATCATGATAAATTGCATCACAATATGCTTTGCCATCAGTACTACCACCACCATGTTTAAATGCCAAGAGAGCATAATTAGTCTTGTTTTAGTGCTAAATGTTTATAAAAATCTATGTATTCATATTATTTGTATGTTTTAAATTTGACAGTACTGCTGCTTTTACTCTGTTTCAACTTAATAAACCTCATAAAAATGAAATATTGTGATACATATTCGATTTTCATCATGAAAATGTCCTGAAGAGTTGTAAAGTTAGATTTTTTGGCGATATCGTAAGCTAAACTACCCATGAAAAGTTTTAGAACACCCTGATTCTCCAGAGCTTTTTAATATGAACGAGCTTTTTCCTTCGTTATGATAGCTTGCAGTGCCATTTTAAAGCCTAAGCAAGTTTATTTAAAGCAGAATGTTATCACATATGTTCATATCAGTGACAGTATTAGCAACAGTCCTGGAGGGCGTTAAAACCACCTTTTCAAAAGAAGTCAAATCGTCTGTAAGTGTGACAGTGTATATCTCTAGAGGTAACAGCCGATGACCTCTGCTGTATTGTATGAAGCTTAATCTGGTGCTGTCCCGTCTAGGACTCGTCCAGTGGTGATGGTGGAAGCGTCCATGATGCTGCCGGTCAGCGTGAACCGATCTGTTGCTTCGTGCGCTGAGAATGGCCTTCCTGCCGTCTGTGTGAATGTCACCGTGTGCTTTAAGGTCCAAGGCAAGCGCATACCTGGACAAATAGGTAAGACACTTGCTGTTAAAATCAATCAATCAATCAATCAATCAATCAATCAATCAAGAACGAAAACAAACCAAGCTTTGGGTTTGTGTCCCATAACCTGTGCACGATTGTTTTGAAGATCTAAGAATGCTCTCACCCATTTAGCTGTTCTAGAATGTTCTTTCCCCATTAACACTGATCTAGAACGTTCTTCTGCCATTCACAGTGTTCTAGAATATTGTCCCACATTCGCACTGGTTTAACTTTTACTGGAGCATTGTAAAGCTAAATGGCAACATTACAGTGATGTTAACTGGAAAAAGATTTTGTTTGGTGGGGAATGGTGGTGTTTGGTGGGGAATGGTGGTGTTTGATGGAGAATGATGGTGTTTGGTGGACATTGGTGGTGTTTGATGGAGAATGATGGTGTTTGGCGGACAGTGGTGGTGTATGGTGGGGAATTATTATAGTGTTTGGTGGACATTGGTGTTTGATGGAGAATTGTAGTGTTTGGTGGACATTGGTGGTGTATGGTGAACAAAGTTGGTGTTTGGTGGGGAATGGTGGTGTTTGATGGAGAATGATGGTGTTTGGTGGGGAATGGTGGTGTTTGATGGAGAATGATGGTGGTTGGTGGACAGTGTTGGTGTTTGGTGGGGAATTATAGTGTTTGATGGACTTTGGTGGTGTTTGATGGAGGATGATGGTGTTTGGTGGACGATGTTGGTGTTTGGTGAAGAATGATAATATTTGGTGGATAATGTTGGTGTGTGATTAATAATGTTGGTGTTTGATGGAGAATGATGGTGTTTGGTGGACAGTGTTGGTGTTTGATGGGGAATTATAGTGTTTGGTGGACATTGGTGGTGTTTGATGGAGAATGATGGTGTATGGTGGATGATGTTGGTGTTTGGTGAAGAATGATGATATTTGGTGCATAATGTTGGTGTGTGGTTAATAATATTGGTGTTTGATGGAGAATGATGGTGTTTGCTGGAGAATGATGCTGTTTGGTGAAAAATGATGGAGTTTGAAGGAGATTGATAGTGTTTGGTGCAGAATGTTGGGGTTCATTGTGACCAGAAGTCTGTTGGAGCGGAGATGTAGGGGACCAGCCGATTTGGTTTGTCAGAGCTTTCACTGGAACGTTCAGTGCCAAGTCGGCCGTTTTTAGAGTACTTTTTTCAGAACTTTCTTGTTCAGAGCAGAAGAACATACGAGTTGAAACTGGTTCACTTATATGAGCTTTTAAGACGTAACTACTATGAATTTTTCACTATCTACTTTAAGAATTCGTTATATACTATAAAAAAAATGAGTAGTGGTAGTAGTTCATGCATTTTCCACTGTTTCTGGGTGGTGGAGGGAAAGACAAAGAGCACACTGAGGATGTTACGTAATCAAAGCTTCTAAAGAAACTGCAATAAATAAAAAACGCAGTCCTACAGGATAAAGATTCATCACTACACATCACTCAGCCAAAAGCATGCAGTGCAAAATGCAGAACCACCTTTAACCACGTAGGCCGACTGTTTCATCATCTGAGTTTTTAATTGCTATTTTGCTGTATTTATATGTTCTGCCTTAATTACGTAATGGAATCCATGGTTACCTAAAGAATATTATTTGATTTATATTCTAGATCAATACATTTGAGTTTGCGCTTCTGACTTTTTTTGTGTGTGTCTGTTTCTCAGTTGCTCTGTTTTATTGAGCTTTGATTTGAGTAATACTTAATATTAATGTACAGTGTGCCTTTGTTTTAGCTTCTGATAGCTGTGACTGGGTTAAAATACAGCAGCTTAGCGTTCAGGTATGAACTCTATAAGCCAGAAGAGACACATTTCTCATACTGTGTATAAACAGGGATCTCCCTGTACAGGATATATCTTATCAGGGTTGCTCTGAGAGGACAGGGCAGCGCCCCAGACCCGCAGCCCCGGCGCCTTATCTCCCCTCTACATCCCTCCCTGAGCTGCAGCCGTTAGAATGACCCCCATGTGTCAAGGCCTGTTCTAGATAGACTGTGGCTCTGTGGGTAAACAAAGGGAAATGTAGATTATGCCACCAGGCTCGACTCGCGCTGATCTGAGAGAAGCCTGGTTTGGAAGTTTGAGCTTTCTGACTCTGCAAAAATTACATTGATTTTTATTTTTATTTTTTTTAACCATAGAATTTAAGAGTTCCGCAGTTACATAATCAATTCCACAATTACATAATCAATGATGTACTTCTTAAACTAATACATTTACATTCTGTAATTTTCCTGTTTGTTACAATGCCAGCAAATGGCAAAAAAACAGTAACATTTCATCGGATTCAAATCATAATAACATGTCTGTCTGCTTCTTTCAGTGAACTGCTAGTTAGAAATCAATATCAAATCACACCAAGCTTTGTTATTGCCAACAGTAATAACTGCTCAGCCTCTTGGACGCTGCATATGCAGAGAGTGCAAAGCTTTGTTTCTCGGGAAGATCGAGAAGCAGATATTGCTGTTTTTTTTTTACATTTCTGCATAATTCTATCATTGAGATGTAAACAAAGTCATTCTGAGTGGTTTGATGTGCCTTATTGTAGAGAAACTACTGACTCTTTACAGCTGTGATGATGCACCGTTAGAAATGAAGGTTCTGTGCAGTTACATTTTTTTGTTCGTCAAGGTACAAACAAAGTAAATGTTCCCCCAGAGGTACAGCAGTGGTTTTAAGGTCAAGTTGTGCACCTTAAATCAGTTTCTCCAGGTGAAAATTTTGCATTTGTACATTTTCATAACCAAATGTTTTAAAACAGAACAGTAGAATAAAAGCCTGGAGAAGAGGTAGACCTCAGAGAAGGTTTATGGATGTAGTGAAGGTGGACATGGAGATGGTTGGTGTGAGAGGAGGCAGTGGATAGGGCAAGATGGAGGCAGATGATCCACTGTGGCGACCTGTGGCTTTGGGCCTCATTCGCCAGCTGTTCTGAAATGTCTTCTTTAAAATCCACGTATGCAGTTTTTACGAAGATTCTGATGTTCACCAGCGTTTTCTTATTTGGGGTTTCTTCTCAGGTAGGAACAGAATCCAGACACACTCAAGAGCACAAGAGTGAACAGTTCTGTGATTTAAGAACACGTCATGAATCTGACGTAGACTTTTTCTTGGGACCTTTCTCAAGAACACATTTTAAGAACAAACATGAAGATATTGGTGAATGAGGCTCTTTGACGTTGGAGAACTGACATAATCATATTTGACCACGGACAATCATACCAGTCAGTCAGGCACTGTTTAACCTCTAAATAGCCTGGATCTGCTGGCAGGGTTAGGCTTCAATTCTCTCTCTCTCTTGTAACCTGAGAATAATTCAAGCAGTCTGCATTGTTTCTTATGTAGTTACTGTATAATAAGCCTTAAGCCTGAAAATTTAAGGGTTTAAACAAAACTACATGAGATGATGTAGAAAAGGATTGTTGGATTTTCTAAGCATCAGTATGAGCTAGAAGTTCTCAGTCCAGTCATTACAGTAGCCTAAGTCCTCATTAGATGAGTCCAGTCATTAGAGGAGCCAGGTGGCTGTTCTACAGTCATCGGCCATCTGGACCACGAGCGCCTTTGGAATTTTATTTAAGGAGAAAGCATCATACTTGTGCTTGTATCTCTGTCATTTCACTCTTGTGGGAACTACAACTTTAATTTACAAGTTCACACCAAGCTTAACAACTAAATAACTGCTTGAGGAGTGAAATATGAAACTCTAGTGGAGGAACAAACCGCGAGAACTTCTGCTTTGTGCTCAAGCCTCTTTTTCTGGTAAAGAACTGAGACATAGGTATGGTGAGTGCTAGAACTTTTGTACAGAAAAGTAGTGCCATGTGTAAAACTACTCTAAAAACTATGACTGCAATTATTTGTAATTCATTTTTTTAGGTTATGTGCTGCACTAAATGCAGTTAAACAGGACTGATTATGTTCTTTTTGTGATTAAAAATGCAGGGGAATTTTTTTAAGTACTGACAATATCCACAGTATATTGAGAAAAAAACATTGTCAGATATTATGGCATAGTTATCACAATAACAATAAATACGGTACACATGTACACACAAATAAGATTCTCAAAAATGATCATGTGCATTTTTATAACTCCATATATATTTGGATATTAATCTCTATGAATTTGATATGCCATGTATTTATAAAATTTGGGGGAAATAATGGACACAAAATTACACATCATATCAATGACCCAAATATATATATATTGTGTACCTGTGTAAAATGATCAAACTGTAAGTCGCTCTGAATAAGAGCGTCAGCCAAATGACATAAATGTAAATATATATATATGTGTGTGTGTGTGTGTGTGTGTGTGTGTGTGTGTGTGTGTGTGTGTGTGTGTGTGTGTGTGTGTGTGTGTGTGTGTGTGTGTGAAGTATTCCTTTTCTTTTATAGACTGCTATAAGTATATTGAATACTAATATACTGACATTTGGCACTTTTACACTTTTCAATAATATAAAACCTATAAAATATAAACATTTAGTACCAGATGAATGTTTAAGTCTACATAATATATTTTCTACAGCTTCATATGTTTCACATACAATGTAGGAAGCTGTAAAAAAGATAAACACATTTGTAGAAATATTGTCATAATGTAAATGTGTAAGAACTTTTTTTTTGGTTTCAGAAAACTTAAAATATCGAATAGACATTTAACATATTGAACATCTTAAAACACATTCTTATGTCTGTTTATAGTATTTGAATGTATTCTACTGAAGAAACTTGACAACAGTTGAGCCTTTATGACAACAAACAGTATATTTGAAATTTGTATTTAAAAGAAAAAAAAAAATTAATGTCAAATGTTGTCCAAAAATTACAAAACAAAGTAACTGATAATCCAAAAAATGGTTATATGAAATATCATATCTGAATCATACATGAAATATATGATATTTCATTAAAGGGGGTCAATTATAAACCCCTTAAATGGCCAGAGCCCACTGACCAGCCCAAAGTGTTGCTACACACTTCTATAATCTAAGAACAGCTCAGGTACTTCGCATTGTAGTCTGTGTAGTTACTGAATTACAAGGCTTAGCAAGTAAAAAGCCTGAGATTTAAAGGGATTTTAATATGATGGATTGAAAACTGGGTGATGATGTAGGAGCAACATTCTCCATGATGTGGGTACATTGCAGGACCACCCAGTAAGGAAGCGTGCTCTTCCCTAAAAACAGTTTTAGTTTTTAGCCTTTTAAGTAACATGTAGGCCTTTATTTATTTATCTTCTTCGTTATTTTTCCTCACTCTGGTCTTTCCATCTTTCCTACCCAGAGCTGAAGTATAACCTCACTGCTGACGTCCAACACAAGGAGACTTTCCCACCTCGCTTCTATTTCCATGGAAATGGGACGTCCAACGTTACGGCAGGTCGTGTGAAGGCCAAGCATGGAGAACTGACCTGCAGCCAGCATCAGGCCTTCATGAGGGTAAGAGAGCACTGCTTTAGATGCAGTTCTGGGGTAAAAGCTGTGTAAATTCAGTCACCAGCCACTTTGTTAGGACCCCTCCACCTTGGTGATGTACACATAGCCCATCTGCTGATGCACAAGTTGCATTCAGTCATCTAGCCCTTCATCTGTGGTCCTTCATCATTCGACCACAGAGCCTCTCTCAGCTTCATGTTTTTTAATATTATTCATATGTAATTGTGTTTACTGATGGAGATGAATATGCAGGGTGTGTCAAAGGTGTAGATAAGATGCTGTTAACAGATCTTCTCTAAGGCTTTAATGAACGAGTACTGGATCATGTGGTTATTGCATCATAGATGTTTTTTTTTCTCTCTATCCAAATCTTAACATTAGTTCATTCCAGACGAGGCTCTACACACCGTACAGCTGTGAACATGTTTATGCAGCTCTATTTTTAAAAAATCACATGCTACAAAAAGAGCTACATCAACTGGGTGTGTTCAGTGGAATCTTAAGATCAGCATAATCTACTTCACTAATATCTACTGGGAACTTCCTCCCATCAGCTGTACATGCAGTGGGTGATGGGTGTTGCCAAATGAGTTTCCAAGTGCTGAGTCGGGTTTTCACTGATCTGTTTTCTCCAGCGTGAGAGACTGGCACTCTGAGTGAGCGGTGTTGCTTAAGTTTCCTGATTCAGTCCTACCTGGAGTGACTTGTAAAAGTGCTCTGATTTGACTGTTCTGCAGTAATTCCAAACTCACAACCACATACAATTCCTGACTCACGTCCTGAATCATCTTCTGATTCAATTCTTTACTCAAGGTTTATTTATCTTCTGATTCAATTACTTGCTGAAAACCTGATTCATCTCCTGATTCAATTCCTGGCTCAAAAAACAATTTAATGTATTACTCAAGACCTGAATCATCTTCTGATTCAGTTTCTTACTAAAGTCCTGATTCATCCTCTGATTCAATTCCTTACTCGAGTCCTTGCTTATTATCTAATTCAACTCCTGACTCACGACCACATACAGTTCTTTACTCACGTCCTGATTCATCTTCTGATTCAATTCTTTACTCAAGGTTTATTTATCTTCTGATTCAATTACTTGCTGAAAACCTGATTCATCTCCTGATTCAGTTCCTTGCTCAAAAAACAATTTAATGTATTACTCAAGTCCTGAATCATCTTCTGATTCAGTTTCTTACTAAAGTCCTGATTCATCCTCTGATTCAATTCCTTACTCGAGTCTTGGTTTATTATCTAATTCAACTCCTGACTCACGACCACATACAGTTTTTTACTCACGTCCTGATTCATCTTCTGATTCAATTCTTTGCTTATGTCTTGATTCACTAAATTCTTTACTCACGTCCTGATTTATCTTCTGATTCAGTTCCTTGCTCAGAACCAAATTTATTCTATTGCTCAAGTCCTGAATTATCCTCTGATTCCATTTCTTACTCAAGTCCTCAATTATCTCCTGATTCAATTCATTGTTTATCTCCAGATTCAATTTCTTATTGAAAGTCTTGGTTCATCTTCTGACTCAATCCTCACTCGTCCATCTAATGATTCACTCCTTACACAAGTCCGGGTTCAACTTAAATCTCTTTCTCAAGTCCTAATTTATCTTCTGATTCCAATTTTCACTCCCTTCCAGATTCATTTTCTTCCTCAAGTCCTGACTTATATTCAGATTCGATTCCTTTCTCAAAACCAGATTTCATGTATTGCTCAAGTTCTGATTCATCTGGTTCAATTCCTTTTTCACATCCAGATTTAATTTCTCACTCAAGTCATGGTTGATATTCTGATTCAATTTCTGACTCATTCATCTAAAAATTCATCTCTTTACTCAAGTCCAGATTCAACTTCTCATTACATTTTTTTCTTATGCCCTAATTTATCTTCTGGTTCAAGTCTTTGCTCGTGTCCAGATTCAGTTTCTCACTCGTCTTAATTGATTATCTCACTCAATTCCTCACATCTCGATTCAATTCCTTAAAGTCCTGATTCATCTTCTTTTTGAATCATACACTGACCTCCTGAGTCAAGTTTTTGAACTAAACTCCCGATTCGCCTTCTGATTCAGTTTCTCCTCGATTTGATTTTGAATCTGCACTTTTTGCAGAATCTGTCTGTTTTAATGAGTTATGAGTGAGGAATATATAATAAATAAATGAGTGAGAAATAATTCATGAGAAATTACAGCGTGATTTTGTTATTGCCGTTATTGGCGTGTTGGATCAGGGAAAGTCTAGCTGTGCCTGATTTGAGTGTACAGTGAAAGGATGCTGCTGTAGTGAAAGAGAATAATGAAGGTGCCCTGTGAGAAGCTCGACTCTGAGAGACAGAGATGATAGATTGTGTATGTGAGTGTGTATCAGCATGTGTCTGTGTCTGTGTCTGTGTCTCTGTGTGTGTGTGTGTGTGTGTGTCTCTGTCTCTGTGTGTGTGTGTGTGTGTGTCTCTGTCTCTGTCTCTGTGTGTGTGTGTGTGTGTGTGTGTGTGTGTGTGTGTGTGTGTGTGTGAGTGGTCCAGGTGTTCTCTGAAGCCCCTCTGGACTCCTCTCCTGTTTCACTCTGTAATCAGGTGCGTCTGTTGCTGCTGTTTTACACAGTAATTAATGGAGGCCTGTGCGTGGCTGCTGTGGTGTTGGCGGCTGGTGGTGAAGGTGATGCGCATAAACAAGCGTGATTATCTGTCAGAGGGAGTCTGGGATGGCGAGGACGGCTGTACTGAGGTTTTAGAGCTTAATAAATGAGCAGTAAGCTCATGAGCTCATGAACTGCAGACCTTCAGTTCAGACTTTACAGTGGAGCTAACACTCATTTCACCGATATTAACATTTCATTTTTTGTATTTATAAATAATTTCTTATTCAAAATTATTCCTAGTTTCAATGCAGTTGTATTGGTGACTCTTATTTGGAAAAAAAGCTGGTCAAAAATCTGTATTTTTTAGCTTTATTAACATTTTTATTAACATTTTAACATATTGCTTTATTATTTTTTTGACAGTGACATTAACCAGGGAAAAGTCAAAACTGTACAACTATTGACGTTTAGTGTTTTTTTGTTTGTTTGTTTTTCTCAGTGTAGTTTTCATCAATATTATCCATAATTTAACTGCAATTGTATTTATACCTCTTCTTTAAAAGAAGCTGGACAAAAATGACCAATATTGAAATTGTATTATTGTTGGTAGTGGTAGTAGTATTGTCCATAATTTTACTGTGTGTGTGTGTGTGTGTGTGTGTGTGTGTGTGTGTGTGTGTGTATATATATATATATATATATATATATATATATATATATAATTTTTTTTTTTTGTGTGTCCATTATTTCCCCCAAATTTTATAAATGCATGACAAATCAAATTACTACTACTACTAATATACATTAATTTATTGCATTTTTATTAATGTTTTATTTTATATTGCGTATAGTTTTTACCATACTTGTATTAATAGATCTGATTTACAAAGCACTACCATTTTTTTCACCAAAACTGAGATTCATTCACTCTTTCATTCGATCTTTCATTCATTCGTTCATTCATTTGTTTGTTTGTTGATCTTTTTTTCTTTATTATCTTTATGTGTAGTTTAGAGTAGTTTAACTCTGCATTGGTAACTGAAAACGTCTGAGATTTGTTCACCAATGTTGACATTTAATTTGCTGTATTTTTTAGTTTTATTATTTTTTAATCAATACTGTCCATAGAAAATTGTAAAGTGCTTAAAGTCAGCTTAGGCTCTCACTCTCAGTCAACAGCCAGTCAGAGAAATCTGACCTCAGTTAGCTCTGATTAGACATCAGAGTTTGTCTAATTGCACTTAAAGCAGCTGTACTAACAGCCCAGCCTTCACCTTCAGCGTAGTTTTACGAGGTGAACAACAGCGTCTGATTTCAGATGGGTGAGGTTGCTCTTTAGACATCTTCTCTATGGCCTGCGCTCACTCTGTGAAGTGTTGATGGTGGTCTGATTTCAGACAAAGCTGATGAAGATGGTGTGTTAAAATTAGGATAGCGTGGTTTAGTTTGGAGTAAAAACACTTGTTCTGCCATGAAGTGATGTCGCTGACTAGCTTTGAGTTACACGCTCACTCCACACTGAGGCAGGGAGGGTGTGAAAAACACCCAGAACCAGCCGCTGTTTACAGCATGCAAACTCCGGTCTCCTCTGCTTCTGCTCTGACTGCATGACGAGGGTGTGGTCTCATTTCACATCCTCATATACTTTCAACTCCAAACCTGTACCCTCTCAGGACACGTTTTACAGTCCACATTAATTATTGTGGAGTGATTTTAATCCAGTATGAATCTGCAGTGTGTAGTTTTACAGTCTGACTGTAATAATTGTGGAGCGATTTTAATCCAGTATGAATCTGCAGTGTGTAGTTTTAGAGTCTGACTGTAATAATTGTGGAGAGATTTTAATCCAGTATGAATCTGCAGTGTGTGTAGTTTTACAGTCTGACTGTAATAATTGTGGAGTGATTTTAATCCAGTATGAATCTGCAGTGTGTGTAGTTTTACAGTCTGACTGTAATAATTGTGGAGAGATTTTAATCCAGTATGAATCTGCAGTGTGTGTAGTTTTACAGTCTGACTGTAATAATTGTGGAGTGATTTTAATCCAGTATGAATCTGCAGTGTGTTTAGTTTTACAGTCTGATGGTAATAATTGTGGAGTGATTTTAATCAAGTATGAATCTGCAGTGTGTGTAGTTTTACAGTCTGACTGTAATAATTGTGGAGTGATTTTAATCCAGTATGAATCTGCAGTGTGTAGTTTTACAGTCTGACTGTAATAATTGTGGAGTGATTTTAATCCAGTATGAATCTGCAGTGTGTGTAGTTTTACAGTCTGATGGTAATAATTGTGGAGTGATTTTAATCCAGTATGAATCTGCAGTGTGTGTAGTTAGTATGAATCTGCAGTGTTAGTTACAGTCTAATAATTGTGGAGTGATTTTAATCCAGTATGAATCTGCAGTGTGTAGTTTTACAGTCTGACTGTAATAATTGTGGAGCGATTTTAATCCAGTATGAATCTGCAGTGTGTAGTTTTACAGTCTGACTGTAATAATTGTGGAGTGATTTTATTCCAGTATGAATCTGCAGCGTGTAGTTTTACAGTCTGACTGTAATAATTGTGGAGTGATTTTAATCCAGTATGAATCTGCAGTGTGTGTAGTTTTACAGTCTGACTGTAATAATTGTGGAGAGATTTTAATCCAGTATGAATCTGCAGTGTGTGTAGTTTTACAGTCTGTCTGTAATAATTGTGGAGAGATTTTAATCCAGTATGAATCTGCAGAGTGTGTGGTTTTACAGTCTGATGGTAATAATTGTGGAGTGATTTTAATCCAGTATGAATCTGCAGTGTGTAGTTTTACAGTCTGACTGTAATAATTGTGGAGTGATTTTAATCCAGTATGAATCTGCAGTGTGTAGTTTTACAGTCTGACTGTAATAATTGTGGAGGGATTTTAATCCAGTATGAATCTGCAGTGTGTAGTTTTACAGTCTGACTGTAATAATTGTGGAGCGATTTTAATCCAGTATGAATCTGCAGTGTGTGTAGTTTTACAGTCTGACTGTAATAATTGTGGAGCGATTTTAATCCAGTATGAATCTGCAGTGTGTGTAGTTTTACAGTCTGACTGTAATAATTGTGGAGCGATTTTAATCCAGTATGAATCTGCAGTGTGTGTAGTTTTACAGTCTGACTGTAATAATTGTGGAGGGATTTTAATCCAGTATGAATCTGCAGTGTGTGTAGTTTTACAGTCTGACTGTAATAATTGTGGAGAGATTTTAATCCAGTATGAATCTGCAGTGTGTAGTTTTACAGGCTGACGGTAATAATTGTGGAGTGATTTTAATCCAGTATGAATCTGCAGTGTGTAGTTTTACAGTCTGACTGTAATAATTGTGGAGTGATTTTAATCCAGTATGAATCTGCAGCGTGTGTAGTTTTACAGTCTGACGGTAATAATTGTGGAGTGATTTTAATCCAGTATGAATCTGCAGTGTGTAGTTTTACAGGCTGACGGTAATAATTGTGGAGTGATTTTAATCCAGTATGAATCTGCAGTGTGTGTAGTTTTACAGTCTGACTGTAATAATTGTGGAGTGATTTTAATCCAGTATGAATCTGCAGTGTGTGTAGTTTTACAGTCTGACTGTAATAAATGTGGAGTGATTTTAATCAAGTATGAATCTGCATTGTGTGTAGTTTTACAGTCTGACTGTAATAAATGTGGAGTGATTTTAATCCAGTATGAATCTGCAGTGTGTAGTTTTACAGTCTGACGGTAATAATTGTGGAGCGATTTTAATCCAGTATGAATCTGCAGTGTGTGTAGTTTTACAGTCTGACTGTAATAAATGTGGAGTGATTTTAATCCAGTATGAATCTGCAGTGTGTAGTTTTACAGTCTGACTGTAATAATTGTGGAGTGATTTTAATCCAGTATGAATCTGCAGTGTGTGTAGTTTTACAGTCTGACTGTAATAAATGTGGAGTGATTTTAATCCAGTCATGAATTCTGCAGTGTGTGTAGTTTTACAGTCTGACTGTAATAAATGTGGAGTGATTTTATTCCAGTATGAATCTGCAGTGTGTAGTTTTACAGTCTGACTGTAATAATTGTGGAGTGATTTTAATCCAGTATGAATCTGCAGTGTGTGTAGTTTTACGGTCTGACTGTAATAATTGTGCAAAGTGTTTTGCTGTCTCCCGGCGACGCTGCTCACTTGTTTACAGTACAGTACTCTTTACAGTTTCGCACATATACGGACAATAATCTCTTGAGAATTATCAACAGTGCACAAAAAGAACTTTCCACTACAGCTGAAAACAACCCCACAGTCAAAACCAGCCCTGTGCGCACCGATGTTACTGCAGCCATACGTGCGACGTGATGTATCATTTCTGCCTGGGTGTGGGTCGGTTCTGGATTCGTATGTGTGCCTGTTTTGCACATGTGCTCAGCGCTTTCATCAGCCTCTCTGAGTAAAGGGCAGTGGGTCCCAGCTTTGCCTTTGGCTCTGGAGCTCCAGCTGAGTTCGGTGTGCGCCGCAGTGTGGTACAGCTGTTATGGCTGGAGTCCAGATGTTTCAGAGAGAGTATAGTGTTCGGGTCACACGTGCTGTCCACAGCCAAAGCCAGGCACACTAGGGGGACACTAGGGAGAAAAAAGCATCGTCCAGCTGAGACGGCCATCAGAGAGTCAGTCCACACTCGTCCCTCTCAGCCACCCCATTAGCATTCAGTACACACTCACTGGAGGGAAGGAAGGAATAAAGACAAGCTGAGGGAAAGGAATAAAAAGAGGAGGAGTAATGGAAACCAGAAAGAACCAAATGAACCCCATTTGAACTTTCAGTGTGTTTTTCTTCAGCTGTTATTTATGGAAACAGTTTAAAAATATGAAAATGAAGACACTTCACCTGTTAACTGTTAGAAGCCTCAGCTATTGCTGTCAGTAACAGAAATATGCTGTAATCCAATATGAATTATTTCAGAATCTAAACTTTCAACACCACGTGTTTTTATTAGAAAATAAGCTTTTTTATGATTTTGATGAGGGCGGCACGGTGGCATGGTGGGTGGCGCTGTCGCCTCACAGAAAGGAGGGCCTGGGTTCGATTCCCCGGCCGGGTGACTGGGGTCCTCTCTGTGTGGAGTTTGCATGTTCTCCCCGTGTCTGCGTGGGGTTCCTCCGGGTTCTCCGGTTTCCTCCCACAGTCCAAAAACATGCAGTCAGGCCAATTGGACGTGCTAAATTGGTGTGAGTGACTGTCTGTGTCTGTCTGTCTGCCCTGCGATGGGCTGGCGACCTGCCCAGGGTGTATCCTGCCTTCCGCCCGAAGACTGCTGGGATAGGCTCCAGCACCCCCCGTGACCCTGACGGAGAAGTGGGCACACCTGCCCGGAGCAGTGGGCAGCCCTATCCACTATGCCCAGGGAGCAGTTGGGGGTTAGGTGTCTTGCTCAAGGGCACTGCAGTCACATACTGTCTGCTCAGGGGGTCAAACCAGCGACCCTCCGGTCACAGGGATGGTTCCCTAACCTCCAGCCCACGACTGCGCCAGTAAACCTAGCTTTGCTGTCAGAGCACAAATTTGCGTCTTCATTTTCCTCATTTATTTATTTATGTATTTATTTATTAACATAATTTGTAAATGCCAGTGTCCCTTTACGCTGTGTGAAACCTTTGGGACAAATGGGGCAGTAGAGATGGCCCAAAAAGTGTTCCAGACGCTCGCACTAAAGCTTAAGAACGTTTTATTAATGTTCCCAATAAGGGCCGAGCAGACGGAGGGAATGGTAGACAGTAGAGGTGGAGTCTTACTTGCTCCGTTACACAGTTATTAAAATGTGATTTTCTCTCCCGTGTTTCAGAAAGATGTTCGCGATATCTTCACGTCCATCCATTTCAAGGTGCAGTACGAGCTCGGAGAGCACAGTGTGGTCCGGGGGGGCTCCAAGAGCTTCACCTCACTCAAACCCATCCTGCAGCAGAGAGAGGGACACACTAACCTCGTCAGCAACCAGGTACAACCACCAAGCGCCTTCAGCTCACTCAGACTGCAGCCACGTCACAGGCCTGATCGCGTCGCCCTGTCTTCCTGCTCTGATCTGAGCTTGATGTCTTGAGATTTCACACTCGTGTTTGTAAGTGACATGTTTTTGTGAGTCACGGGTGTAAACGCGTGTCTGAAGATGGAGATTATAATATTATTATATTGATTCTAATGATATTAAGCCTGGGCTACTTTTTGGCCAAAATTCAGACTTTTTTAAATGTAGATTCAAATATAAATGCAACATTCGCTTTGTATCAGGAAAGGAAACACAGAGTGTGTATATCATCAGTGCATCTGCGTATATTAGTGCTTCAATTAATACTTAGACTGATTTTCTATTACATTAAAATCCCATTTAAATATCTTATATGCCATTATATTATATATAGATACTTATATTTATAGTATTTATAGTCCTTCTGTTCCAATCCATCTTTTTCATTATAATAATAACAATTATAATACAACCCTTTAAATTCAAGCAGTTAAATTCATCTATTTATTTGTTTATATTCCACTACTGTGGTAATTTGTTCCTCACACTTCTGTATTCTGTATATTTCACACATAATCCAGAATATCAAAACAGTTGAAATGATTGAATCACAGTGAAATTCGCTCTGAATTGTTTTCTAAAAAAAAAAAAAAAAATCAATGAAATTTTAAATCATAATATCAGAGATTTATAACTATAGTGTGAACAGGTCCCACATGTGGACATTTACTAAAGCAATAATGTGACGTGCTGATCTGCAAATAGCTTAAACATAAAAACATTGCTGGTGAGACGGCCCTTCGGTTCTAGGTCAGGTTAAAGTCAGTGCTGACCTGTTGCCCACACTGGATGACCGTATGTGCTGTGAAATGTGATGGAGGAAAACAAAAAAAACCCTTTAATTCTAAGACTTTACTCAGTGCAGTCGCTATCAGAAATTGGTCTGGTCCAGCACATTATTTATTTATTTTATAGCACGGATATTTATTGTTTATTATTGTTTATACCGCTGGAATAGGCTCCAGCACCCCTCTCGACACTGAGAGAGAAGTGGCTTAGAAAGTATGTGTGTGTGTGTGTGTGTGTGTGTGTGTGTATGTGTGTGTGTGTGTGTGTGTGTGTGTGTGTGTGTGTGTGTGTGTGTTTATTGTTTATTGTTCTTGGGAGTAACTGGGAACTTAAGTACACCATTTCGTTCCACCTCATGTACCACGTGTGATGCGAATGACAATAAAGCCTTATCTACATAGACAAGTGGCTCAAATCTGCATTCATAAGGCATCATAAACATGGCTATGAATATTTATAAAAACGCATTACACATTATAGCCAGGCTTATTATGCATTCTGAATTGTTAACATAATGCATTATAAGCACTGTTCATAACAAATTATAAGAGCTCGTAAGTCGTATTAGTCCGCTCTAAGTAAAGTGAGGCGTGCTGGACTAAAGCCTCCTCCAGTGTTAGGAGTGAAGTATTTACTGAAGAATTTACTGAAACATTAAAACACACAATAAAGCCATCAGTGCAAAGTCAGTGTACACCACTGTTAATGTGCACCACCGTTAGCCTGGCACTAACTTAACACTGCACATCCAGTAGAACGGCAGCAGAAATCAGCATCACTGTACTGTAGTGTAGTGTAGTGTTACAGAGTGAAGGGTTCTAGCGCTTGACATTAGAACCAGTGAGGGAACAAAGTACAATGACAGCACTGTCTTGCCTCTCCCTCTCCAGGCCTTCACTTTACAGTGACTTTACACTAAAATATTGGAAATAAACTTTGTATTTGTCTTTACGCTTTCCAGTGTAACACGTTATTAATGCTACTTATAAGGCATTATATTAACAATTCATAATGAATAATAAACATGTAAAGTTCATGCTCTTTTAACTCCAGAATACAATGAACACAAGCAGAACAAGCTAGAGGATCAGAGGAGTCTCAATCAGCCAGCCTTCATTTAAGCTCAGGGAGCCAAACATTATACAAAACAGGTAAAATTCTGTAATAGCAAAAGTGTAGAAAAATGAAGGGATGTAAATCATGAGGATGTGGGACAAAATGGACAAAAATGGACAAAAACAGACATCGGAACAAGGAAAAATTATTAAGTAAAATATAGAATAATAAAAGATCAATATCGTTAAAAAAAATAAACAAGTGAATAAGAAAAAACTGATAAAAAACGAAAAACAAAAGTAATAGTGATAAAGTCATAAAAAGAGGAAAAAAACTAAGAAATGAATGTAAAATATAGAGGAATAAAATATGCCAAATCAAAAAATGATCAAATAGAATGAATAAGAAAAAATTAAGATGATAAGAAAATAATAAAACAAAGGTAATGGTGATAAAATAATAAACAAGAAAGACTAAAAACTAAAATGTAGCCTCCTAAACTCCTTGGAACCAGCGGTGGTCCCAAACCGAGCTTCGTCATTTTCTTCATAACGTTCATACTCCATAAGCTCCATTCAGAAGCTGGGCGTCGTGTGAGGCTGTAGCTCTTCTCTCCAGTCTAATAGACGGTGACGTCATTTTAAATCCTTATAATAAAAGAAGCTGAACTTTGTTTTTCTACTGAAAGTCGACCCGTTTTCCCCAAATCTGGGCTCTAAACTATAAACAGACGGCGTCTCTTCAGTGATCTGCTCTGGAAACATCACTTTTAGAAAACAACACAAAGAGCGGCGGAGATTTTTGGCTTTCAGCAGTAAATTGTGAGCATATAGTGATATGTGGAGATCATAAAACACATGTTCTGTTCATTTGAGGGAGATTTTAAAATAAATAAATAAATAAAATAAAATAATGTACATTTATTTAATGCAGTTACTGAATAATCTGCCTCATGATTTAGACATGTAAATTCAATGGACAAACCAAAATACACCCTGGAGAATAAGAGGTTAACTCAAATCAGTTCACACATTTGGCTCAATCAGAGTCTTTTGGGGACTTTTCAGTCACACTAACTTACATGAATGTGCTTAACAAGGGGCCTGTTGTCTATCGGACAATGTTGACGAACGCACAATCGGCTCTTCCGCCTTCACGTTGGATTGGTTTAGACACGCCACCCTCAGCTTGTTTCCCACCCTAATAAGTCTACGTTCCCAGCCCAAACTTTCTGGCGGCTGTGCTGAGACGTTCTCGTCGTCGTGAGATCACGTCGTGCCCTGCGAGGGTCTTCTCTCTCAGTATGGATGACAGGATGGGATGTTTTTCTTTAGACTGAACAATATTTGTTTTTCTCCGTCTTTGCAGACACAGTTTGCCAGATACTGCGTCTGGGAAAACTGCTCAACCAACCTTCAGATTTCCGCCCGTCTGGTCCTGCCGCAGTGAGTAGAGGCTTTTTTTTCCTTGCTCTGGCTGAAAGTGTCTGTCACCAGATCCCCCGTTACTCATTCTCACCTAAACATGCCCCTCAGAGTCTGATGATGCCTGCTCCCCACCCACAAAGCCGTAATCATGACGGATCTATGAGCTTTGTAGTCTGAAACGTGGAGGATCACAGACGCTTGTTGTGAAGGGAAAAAGTTACTTTGACCACTAACATCAGCTAAAAAGCTACCCTGACCTATTTTAGTGCTTTCTTTGCTTTTTATCCCTGTTATGGAAATGTAAATCATTTATTCAGTTGTTTTGAGTTTAAGCAAGTATCTTTGGCCTCGTCATTACAAGAAATAAGCTACATTTAGATAAAAAAAATCTAAAATCATCCAAGCGCTCGTTTGGGCCATAATAAGGTTATTTTCTTAGGTTATATTCATGAAAACCCAAATGAAAAAGCAGTTGTGTTGCATTTGCTAATATAATTTATATCATGCCCTGCAATGGACTGGTGACCTGTCCAGGGTGTATCCTGCCTTCCACCCAATGACTGCTGGGATAGGCTCCCCCTCTGGCCCAGAAGGACAAGCTTCTTAGAAGATGTGTGTGTGTGTGTGTGTGTGTGTGTGTGTGTGTGTGTGTGTGTGTGTGTGTGTGTGTGTGTGTGTGTGTGTATTCATATTGTCATAATTATGGGAAATCAAATTTCTTTCACCCTAAAATTCAAAAGCTTATACGCTTATATCTTTGATATTGTCGATTATCTATAGCTCCTTAAAATCAGTATCAGTATCGGTGACAATATGTTCTTATTCACTCAGTCCTAGTTATTTCACAGTCACAGTTCTTTAGTATTTTAGTCCTTATTGCAGTGAACATTCTGAATCCACCAGGCTACACTTTGCATTTAATAAACAAGAATTATTGTTCTTCCAGTTGAAATATCTCTCTTTTTTAAGCCTTTTATGACTATGAATACCCTGATAGCAAGAGGATAGTGGGCCACTGTTGGCCCGCCAGTAGCTGCTGGCGGTCCAGTGGAATTTTGCCCAGCATTTTCTGAGCGGCCCACCGGTGTTTCAGCAGAGCATTAGACTAAATTCCATTGATCGTCGCTTATTTTCCAACCACAGTCCAATTTACTGATTTTTCCTTCCTTGTTTTCTTTAGTTATACTCGACATTAGTTTAGTAAATCATTTAAATCCAGCTCAGAGTCTTTATATCAGGCCTAGTCATTGTTTTCTTCTCTCAGTGGTTTGTAATTTTTGCCTTAGTTTATTTTCCAAAGTAAAAGTCTCGTTTAAAATCTGAGGAGCCTAAAAACCAGTTTGACTTTGTATGCAGGACAGTAATCTAGGTGGTCCGAGAGTGGACCAACGGTGGCAAACAGTCAGCTGGGAGTGGACCGATATATGCTTGCTATCTGGGTGTCGATTATATAGATATATCAATTTTTGCCAAACAATCTGAAGTGAAACATTGAACCTTGAACGGCTGCTAACCCTAAACCTTCGCTTTCTCTGCAGTTCTACATGGTTAGAAATGGCTTTGCTATAATCACAAGCGATTTATTTCTTTTTTAGTACATACTTCATATCTAATTTGAATACACAATTAAATGAAGAAATACTTAGACGAGTGCTGATATCCATATATTTGAATAGCCACGCCCACTCTCTGAGCGCCGCACGCGGCCTCAGGGAATATCCGGCTGGGAAGCACTGTTTTCCGTCAGTCTTTTAAACTCACGCAGTCAGCCAGGATTTCACATCAGTCCTTTTGATTCAGAGCATTTCTCAGGCCTGCTTAATTGAGTCGTGTGCATTAGCATTTTGGATCATGTTTCCACACTCACACAAACTAATTTATGGACTCCGTTCGCTCTCCTCGGTGATAATGCATGATTTGATTATTCATAAGGCAGCAGTGTGTGTATGTGTGGTGATGGGGGAGTTGTCACCCACCCAGATGCGCACCTGGTGCCTAGTTTAGAGCAATATCAGGTCTGAACTGACTGCGGGCGCAGCCTGCAGCGTCTCTCCCCGTCTCCCAAATCACACTCTATAAACCTATTGCTCTCTTTCAAACCATTAAAAAGCAACAATGGCATGAAAATGAATGGCTGCTGAAAGGGAGAGCAAGTTTGTGTTCATTTGTTTTGCTCTGGTTTAGGTCCTGATTACAGAGAGAGCTGCAGTAGGCCTGGGTCCTAAATACGGTCCTCTTATTCAGATAACTGTGAAAACACAATGGGGTTCAAATGGTTTTGGGGTGGTCTGTCTGTTGTTTGACTTGCCCTACAGTTTCTATTGATTTTGAAACAGTTAAATTTAAACTGGAGCAAAAACAGTGATGGTGTGTGATTTGGTGCTGAAAGCTGTGCTATGTAAATCTTTGGGATTTGGTGACCCCTCTGGTGGAAATGTGTAATTGCACATATTCAAGAAGAACTGGATATGAGTGAATTATCTACTATTATTATCAGTATATCTGAATTCTGAATTTCCCAGAAAATTTGGTTACTATATATATATATGAATAACTTCTCCATAATAAAACGGGTATTAATTATTTGGTAACTACAACAAAGCTATGTTATACAGGGCCATAAGTAGAAGCAGCATTTTAGTGAGGTCCAAAACTGTGACCTACATCTCGGAGTGAATAAAATAACTGTTAAATATGAAATTTGAGGGTTACACCAACTGTTTCTCCTTTATTTTATTTTTATTTTTTTAACAAAATCATTGCTCCTTTTTCACCCATCCATAATTGTTATGCACCTTTTCCATGTTCAGTTGTTCCCCGTCCCCGTCCCCAAATATTCTGCCCCGATTTGCTTGGGTGGCCTGTGATACTGTGGCTGCGCCGCTGAATAGACTGAGATAGCGCTGTTTCTACGTTTAATCTCATGAATGGTGGAAAGTGGAAAAAACCCTTATGAAACTCCCGAGGTCTGGACCTCAATGTCCTCATAGCTAGTTATGGCCATGCTTGAATGACCCGCTGGCGTGTGCAAACTGTTATGACACACTCCTGTAATTTCAGAATGACTCGGTCAGTTTGCATTGAAGTCTGTGTAGTTGAGTTGCATCATTAGCACAGTGCAAACAAACGGGGGAAAAAAGCTTTAATAATAAAAATAAAAGAACTACACATGGATTTTTCAGACACTAGATGAAGTAAACAAATGCAAAAAATAAAACTCCTTAAATTACAGTCAGTCACTGCTGTTGGACCTCGTATCTCCACTTTTGTTGTTTTTTTAGTTTGATAAATTGAAAATGCCACATAATCTGATGTTGGCCTTTACATTGTGTGTAAATTTCATGAAGAACAGCCAAAATGACTTGGAAAAAATTCTGGTTCCATTGACTTACAGTAAAAACTAAAGTGTGTTTTTTCCTATATTGTTTTTATGTTTATTTGAATTATGAATATGACTTGATTCTAATGTATATTGTGATAAACTCACTGATGAGGTCAATTGTTAAAAATTTGCTTAGATGTCTAAAACTTTCACACAGTACTGTATGTGTGTGTGTATATATATATATATTTATATATATGTGTGTGTGTGTGTGTGTGTGTGTGTCTGTGTGTGTGTGTACATATGTGTATATATGTGTGTATGTGCAATTTATGTATATATATATATATATATATATATATATAGTACTTTGTGAAAGTTTTAGAGTTTTAGACATCTGAGCAAATTTTTATGATATAAAAATAACAAAAAACAAAAATATAATTTTTGTGATATATATATATATATATATATATATATATATATATATATATATATATATATATATATATATGTATGTATGTATATATGTGTGTGTGTGTGTGTGTGTGTGTGTGTGTGTGTGTGTGTGTGTACACACACTCATGTATATTATTATATCTGTATTTGATGACCAAAACCTTCCATATTAACAACAGTGCTTTTTTTGTTTCAGATCTTACAACAACGTGCCGTATTTTGCTCTTGGAAACGGGAAGACCATCATGCTGAATGCTACACTGGTCAACGCAGGAGACGACGCATTTCTGCCTAAACTGCACGTCCGATTCCCCAGCAGCCTGCACTTCATCAGAGTGCTGGACGCTGTGAGTGTGCTGACGTTTTCCCCCAAAAAACAATGTGTGTCATAAGGAAGCTACATTTTCTTATATTCTTTACACAGTTTGATGGCCTTTGCATCCTGTGAATCAGTTTTTGGACAGCTCTGCATTAGCCTGCCATACACAGAGTGTCGCTTCCAGAGAGCTTTAACTAAAACAGGCATTGCTTTGCTTTGTGTTGTGTAGTTTGTAACAGTGTAATATATTGCTGCTTTTATCTGATTTTAGGAGGAGAAATATGTAAGCTGTGAAATTGCTGAGGACAATAAAACAGCCATCGGTCTGGACTGCAGTGTGGGCAACTTGTACATCCCCTCCCTGTCCAAGGTAGCCGCCCGCGTCTCAGCCTCCAGCCCTGAATGCTTTCTTTTCTGAGTGCTTTGGTACTGATCTGCTGTTTTTTTATCCAGCTTAACATCAGCTTCCTAATGGACGTGAATCAGAACAGCAGCGCAGGCGATATTGGCATTAGCATCAATGCTACAAGGTAAGTACACAAGTGCACAACCCATCCTTACATCTGCCTCTGCATCGTGGACCCTGAATGTTTCCATTGCTTTGTTCGTTTTTGTGATGTAGGTGTGCAGTTTGCTAATTGGTAGGGTGTCACTGGTTGGCTTCCATTACTTAGCCGCGTAGCTCCAGTGTAGAACTAAAGAAGCAGACGTTAGACACCAAACTTGTCTTGGCTGATTAACTACAGCACTGAGTGAAAGTTTTAGGCGTCTGAGCAAAGCAGTGAGTTTATCACAATATACATTAGAATAAAGTCGTATTCATAATTCAAATAAACAGAAAAACAATAAAAGGTAACGAGAATTTCTCGGGTCCATATTTTTCCTGGACACCTTCACAGCCGCCACAGAGACTCGTTAATATCATCAATTACATCATGAGCTCAATTTACTGAGCACTGATTGGTCAAACCAGGAGCTGCTTTTTAACTACATATAATACTGGGCTTCCTCGAGGAGCAGCTTGGAGATGGGTAAACAAACACACCAACATCCAGAACATCACTGTTTATATATAAAATCATTATTAATTAATATTCTATACATTTTGTTTATTAAAATATTAACACTTTTCTCAGCAAATAAACACAAACTACACAAATAAAGAGATTTTGAAGGGCTTAAGACCTTCACACAGCACTGTACATTGGGCAAAATGAGAACATCTGTGTACATTTGTATTTTCTCAAGCTGAACTTTTAACCAGCCACATGTGACGCATTTGGCAAAAATTTGTGATTTAAGAGCATAATTAATGCATGTATGCGTATAAATACAACTTTAATGTATATACACATATGGACACAACTTTATGATGGGAAGAAGCTGAAATAATATAAAATGAAATTAACTACACATGCATTTTTCAAACACCAGATGAAGTAAACGAATACGTAAAATAAAACTCATTAAATTAAATTCAGTTAAAAATGGATCTGCTGTCGGAACCAAACCTCATCTCTCTATTTTTTTGTCGTTTTTCAGTTTTTGACATCATTTGAAAATGCCTGTTGCATTTTACGTTATATGAAAATCTTTCATGATCAATGGACCGAAAGAAACGGCCCAAAAAGACTTAGAAAAATGGTCTGGTTCCATCGACTTATATTAAAAGTAAAGTATGTTTCTGGAGCTACGAGGTTTTGTTCTGACAACAGCGATGTTATATATATGTGTATAATAATATCCGAAACCATCCATAATAATGACAGTAAGTTCTCATGGCCGTCAGTGTTTGAAAGCATTTATAATTGTAGCCTGCCGGTCGCGAAACATCCTTAAGCGGAGCCTTAAAGAATGGCGATTGAGCAGTGAATGATTGGAGAGGAATGCAGCGCAGGGTCTGGGCCAGATGTAATCATTTAATAAGAGACATCTTGCTACTGCTCTGGTGTACAAATTGACCATAATTGGGCATCAGACACAGGGAGCCTGTCTGAGAGGCCGTCTTTGTGTTTTGGTTGTTGTTAAGGGCGACTCGTAAACGGACGCTGCGAGATAATGAGTCATAAGCTGAGGAAGGATGTCGGCTCCTTTTAAGCGTTTTGGCGACTGTTATAGAATTCAGATGTCTTGCTTGTGCGTTTGGTTATAGTACAAAATAGTGTTGCTTAGAGGTTGAAACCTCCGTAAAGTGTGTTTAACAAGCCTTGCAAGCAAGGATGGAAGGAAACATGAAATAAAACTAAAAACGAAATGAAACGAAAACTAATTTAACACTGAATTGTTGTTTAATAGTGTTTTTTACTCTGGATCTGCAGTTTGAACTAATTTAACAGATTGGTCCATATGGTAATGTAGTAAGAGTATTTACTTTAAAGGTCCAGTGGACTTTTAAGAAGGAAAGCTTATGCATACTAAAATTGACCAATTAGGTGATAAATAATTGTGAATAATGACCAATTTAATACCTTTACATTACACTAAAATACATTCATTGAGGACAGTTTATCTATAGGTAGTTCCAGTAAGTACATGAACGCCTGGAAAGCCTATTAACACCACAAAACATCTTTTTTAGTGTCTCCTGTTTAAAGCTTAGTTGTTTTATGATGAGCTGAAGATAACAGGCCACACGTCTTCTTTTTCAGAGAGAACTATGAGAACACGGACCTTTTACACGACAACCTGGCCTCTCTGACGCTGCCGCTGAGATACGGAGTGGGCCTGAATGTACACGGGTGAGTTGGGGGTTCATTCAGACACTCCTTAATAACACAATTGGCATATTTAACTGGTATAGTAACCTGAAATAAACTTGGCCTGATTGGCTCAGGAGTTTTATATACAGTTATATGCAAAAGTCTGATCACCTCCCATCAAATTACACATTTTGTTGGTTTTCTAAGTGAAAATAAGTCGACATATCCTCTACAGGTTGAGGGGAGAGATGTGATGTATTTTTTTTATTTTTATTTTTTGCAAATTGCACAGCACAATTTCTATTAATCTGCTTAGTTTAACATATTGGAGAATAAAATGAAAACAGAATATAAAATGTGCCATAACGTTTGCACATGCCATATATTATACTACATAAAATGTGCCAAATGGACAGTAATTGTGCATTAAAAGGTGTGGAAGTGTAACTTATTTACATTTAGAAGATCAACAAAACAACACACGGGGGCGCCCAAACTTTTGCACACCACGGTATGTTTTGAAGAGATGATTTTAAGTAAATGAAGCAGAATTGAGATGATAATCAAAACGTTAGTCACATAAAGTCACATGACTGTGGTGACCGAGCTGTAATAGCGCTCTATAGGTTTATGTTCTCTCTCTTTAATGTACAGATTTGTGTCTCCGACGACGTTCATATTTGGAAACCCCGAGCTGGAGCCGGTCGACTGCTACAGTGAGAAGTTTAACTACACGTTTAAGGTACTGTAAGAAACACTGCACCAAACAGCACTACAGCGCTGATGATGATGATCTTGATGACGTTTGCATCCCTGCTTACATCGCCTGACTGAAAGAGGGAGAGCATAGATGGCTGAGACTACAGTACAGGGTCAAGCACAGCTCACATAGTCAAAAATATGGGAACACTTCACTGTAACATCATCTAAAAAGATGGTTTCCTGTGAGAAGATGAGGCTAGTAGATGAAGATCTAAAGCAGGGGTCGGCAACATGTAGCTCTAGAGCCGCGTGCAGTTCTTTTACTGCCCTGTTGTGGCTCCACAGTAGAATTAGATTAGTGGGTAATAATAAAATGAATCCTTTACAGTAAAATAAAGCTCTGCTGATCGTTCAACTCAGTTTAACAGTAAATGGTCTTAATCTCTGGAGTTAATGTAGAACTGCTGATTCACCCTTTAACCCTGAAGATCAGCGCAGACTGTTGGTCACCATAGCAACGCTGACAACAATCTTGCCTAGCTAGTAGTTTACGAAAATGCAAAGAGAGAGATTTAAGACGCACATTAATAATTCAGAGACAAAAGGAATTATTTACATTTATAGCCACTCCCGCTGGTTTCCTGATATGTTTAATCTGTAACGAGAAACTGCCAAACACTAAAAGGTCGTAAGGCTCATCATTCGGCAGCTTCTCGTTAGATTTTTCCTGGTTCACCTTAAATGGTGCAGTAGGTACATTCTGGCACCTCAGGCACCATTTAAGGTGGAATGCGAAAATTCATGCAAGAAGCTGGGGAAGGACGAGCTGAAATCGGCTTCGTAAAAACTCGAATGTTGAGAGAATGTTTTCCAAGTTTCCTGCTGGAGATGTGAGAAAAGCGGCTATAGCTGAGCTAAAGCTTAACACAGAGCAAAGTAAGTCTGTGTTTTCATTTATATTATATATTCTAGCCTGAACTAGTACATCAGCGCATACTGAGACATTCACAGCCAAGATGGTAAAATTGAAATAAAATGTTGTGGCTCCCAAGGTGTTTGTTTTTTTTTTTGAAAGGACAAAATGGCTCTTCTTAACATTTGAGTCGCCGACCCCTCCTGGACTAGAGAAACGCATTCGCAGCAGACAGTGACAGAAGTTCAGCATGATGAGTAAACTGGAGTGAAAGTGTAGTCAAAGTTACAGACAACATTGGTTGAGCTGCATTTTCTTCTAGAATGCACAGCAAGTCTATACGTATTCATTCATATGGTGCTAATGCACACAGACCTGCTTGTCCTCAGGGACACAGGTATTTTCTGAAAGTGTACAGTGTTTTAGGTCCAGGGTGGAGATTTTAGAAACTCTGTTTTCACATGGATGGATGTTTTTGAAAATGCTGTTTTTTCAATGTTGGCGAACGTGGCTCTGTGAGTCATAGCTGATAGCTGGGTTGCTCACTAATATCAGATTACACAATCTTACTGACTGCACAAACTAATTCACTTATCATGGCTTTATCATGAGAGGTGAAATCGTTTGAATAGCAGTACAAACTTCTGGTAGAATCCAAATCTCCCTCCGTATTAGCACTCAGACTGCCGGGTAAGATTTGTTGTTTCTTTATTGTTTCGGCTTCTTTCCCACTGAGGGCAGTGCAGGAGGCATTTCGTGGCATTGTTGATCTTGGTAAAAGTATCATTTAGAAGCTTGGGTTGGCAACACGGGTGGCAAAGGCTCACAGCAAGAAGGATCTGGGTTCGATTCCCCGGCCGGGCAACTGGGGTCCTTTCCGTATGGAGTTTGCATGTTCTTCCTATGTCTGTGTGGGTTTTCTCCAGATTCCTCGTGTGTGTCCCACAGTCCAAAGACATGCAGTCAGGTGAATTGGAGATGTTAAATTGCCTGGCCAGGGTGTTTCCTGCCTTCTGCCAAATGAGCGCTGGGATAGGCTCCAGCGCCCCCTGTAACTCATGAGGATAAGCGGCTTAGAAAATGTGTGCGTGGAAGAAAAATGCTTATGACGTTATTGACAGACTACTTGACACACTTTTTCTCTTCCTGATGAATTGGACCCTAAATGAACTAATTAATCCATTATAAAATCATTGTTACTTGCCGCCGTACCGTGTTGTTTCCCTAAGGTTGCTGAATCATGTGATTTATTATCTCATGTGTTGTGTGGCTTACAGGTAATGAACGTCGGTCCCAGTAAAGCTCTGGACACAAGAGTAAAGATCCAGATTCCTCAGGTTTTATCGCCGTACCCGGACAGGCTAATCCGAATTACCGATTTACAGGTGAGAAAATCACATCAAATCACTTTTTTTCTGTCACTATATGAATCATTAAATAATAATAATAATAATAATAATAATCAGAACTGATATTCTGTATTTCATGTTTATCTCCTGATTAATTTTTGTGTTTGTGGGTTCAGTTCTCAGCCAGTTTCACTAATAATTTAAAGTGTGGTTTTACACAGAAAGCTGTAAAACATCAAGAATGAAATGAATATCCAGAATGAAGTTCTGGTTAATATAATAGCATCATTATTATCACAGTACCTTACATATGTATATGTGTCTACACTGTATAGACTGTCTACACTGTATCTAAACTTTTGAACTGAATTGTACTTATGTGTAAATTGTTTATCAACATTTTGCATCTTGTTTGATGTGAAACTATTTGAAAATGTCCCCTGTATTTTGCAGACCACTGTAGGTCAGTGTCATTTGAAGAACAGCAGTCTGTGGCTGGAGAACGACTGTGATGTGAAGAAGGCATCGTTTATTCAGGAGCTCGTGTTCTTCTTATCAAAAAGCAGCAAGCGCATCATGGTAAAAGTCTGTTCCTCAAGCATTTACATGTATCAGAGAAGCTGAATATGATTAAGAAAGTTCTCTAAAACTTCAGTCGGGTTCAGACAGAATTTTGTTGGACTTCAGTCGGTTCAGACAGAATTTAGTGGGCTACAGTCGGTTCAGACAGAATTTTGTTGGACTTCAGTCGGTTCAGACAGAATTTTGTTGGGCTACAGTCGGTTCAGACAGAATTTTGTTGGCTACAGTCGGTTCAGACAGAATTTTGTTGGACTACAGTCGGTTCAGACAGAATTTTGTTGAGCTACAGTCAGTTCAGACAGAATTTTATTGGGCTACAGTCGGTTCAGACAGAATTTTGTTGGACTTCAGTCGGGTTCAGACAGAATTTAGTGGGCTACAGTCGGTTCAGACAGAATTTTGTTGGGCTACAGTCGGGTTCAGACAGAATTTTGTTGGTTACAGTCGGTTCAGACAGAATTTTGTTGGACTACAGTCGGTTCAGACAGAATTTTGTTGGCTACAGTCGGTTCAGACAGAATTTTGTTGGTTACAGTCGGTTCAGACAGAATTTAGTTGGCTACAGTCGGTTCAGACAGAATTTTGTTGGACTTCAGTCGGTTCAGACAGAATTTTGTTGGGCTACAGTCGGTTCAGACAGAATTTTGTTGGTTACAGTCGGTTCAGACAGAATTTAGTTGGCTACAGTCGGTTCAGACAGAATTTTGTTGGGCTACAGTCGGTTCAGACAGAATTTTGTTGGACTTCAGTCGGTTCAGACAGAATTTAGTGGGCTACAGTCAGTTCAGACAGAATTTAGTGGGCTACAGTTGGTTCAGACAGAATTTAGTGGGCTACAGTCGGTTCAGACAGAATTTTGTTGGGCTACAGTCGGTTCAGACAGAATTTTGTTGGACTTCAGTCGGTTCAGACAGAATTTAGTGGGCTACAGTCAGTTCAGACAGAATTTAGTGGGCTACAGTCGGTTCAGACAGAATTTTGTTGGACTTCAGTCGGTTCAGACAGAATTTTGTTGGACTTCAGTCGGTTCAGACAGAATTTAGTGGGCTACAGTCAGTTCAGACAGAATTTAGTGGGCTACAGTCAGTTCAGACAGAATTTAGTTGGCTACAGTCGATTCAGACAGAATTTTGTTGGGCTACAGTCGGTTCAGACAGAATTTTGTTAGCTACAGTCGGTTCAGACAGAATTTAGTTGGCTACAGTCGGTTCAGACAGAATTTTGTTGGACTTCAGTCGGTTCAGACAGAATTTAGTGGGCTACAGTCGGTTCAGACAGAATTTTGTTGGACTTCAGTCGGTTCAGACAGAATTTTGTTGGACTTCAGTCGGTTCAGACAGAATTTAGTGGGCTACAGTCAGTTCAGACAGAATTTAGTGGGCTACAGTTGGTTCAGACAGAATTTAGTGGGCTACAGTCGGTTCAGACAGAATTTTGTTGGGCTACAGTCGGTTCAGACAGAATTTTGTTGGACTTCAGTCGGTTCAGACAGAATTTAGTGGGCTACAGTCAGTTCAGACAGAATTTAGTGGGCTACAGTTGGTTCAGACAGAATTTAGTGGGCTACAGTCGGTTCAGACAGAATTTTGTTGGGCTACAGTCGGTTCAGACAGAATTTTGTTGGGCTACAGTCGGGTTCAGACAGAATTTTGTTGGACTACAGTCGGGTTCAGACAGAATTTTGTTGGACTACAGTCGGTTCAGACAGAATTTTGTTGGCTACAGTCGGTTCAGACAGAATTTAGTTGGCTACAGTCGGTTCAGACAGAATTTTGTTGGACTTCAGTCGGTTCAGACAGAATTTTGTTGGCTACAGTCGGTTCAGACAGAATTTTGTTGGGCTACAGTCGGGTTCAGACAGAATTTTGTTGGACTACAGTCGGTTCAGACAGAATTTTGTTGGGCTACAGTCGGTTCAGACAGAATTTTGTTGGACTACAGTCGGGTTCAGACAGAATTTTGTTGGACTTCAGTCGGGTTCAGACAGAATTTTGTTGGACTTCAGTCGGTTCAGACAGAATTTAGTGGGCTACAGTCAGTTCAGACAGAATTTTGTTGGGCTACACTCGGTTCAGACAGAATTTTGTTGGGCTACAGTCAGTTCAGACAGAATTTAGTGGGCTACAGTCAGTTCAGACAGAATTTAGTTGGCTACAGTCGGTTCAGACAGAATTTTGTTGGACTTCAGTCGGTTCAGACAGAATTTAGTGGGCTACAGTCGGTTCAGACAGAATTTTGTTGGACTTCAGTCGGTTCAGACAGAATTTTGTTGGACTTCAGTCGGTTCAGACAGAATTTAGTGGGCTACAGTCAGTTCAGACAGAATTTAGTGGGCTACAGTTGGTTCAGACAGAATTTAGTGGGCTACAGTCGGTTCAGACAGAATTTTGTTGGGCTACAGTCGGTTCAGACAGAATTTTGTTGGACTTCAGTCGGTTCAGACAGAATTTAGTGGGCTACAGTCAGTTCAGACAGAATTTAGTGGGCTACAGTTGGTTCAGACAGAATTTAGTGGGCTACAGTCGGTTCAGACAGAATTTTGTTGGGCTACAGTCGGTTCAGACAGAATTTTGTTGGTTACAGTCGGTTCAGACAGAATTTTGTTGGGCTACAGTCGGTTCAGACAGAATTTTGTTGGGCTACAGTCGGGTTCAGACAGAATTTTGTTGGCTACAGTCGGTTCAGACAGAATTTTGTTGGACTTCAGTCGGTTCAGACAGAATTTTGTTGGCTACAGTCGGTTCAGACAGAATTTTGTTGGGCTACAGTCGGGTTCAGACAGAATTTTGTTGGACTACAGTCGGTTCAGACAGAATTTTGTTGGGCTACAGTCGGTTCAGACAGAATTTTGTTGGACTACAGTCGGTTCAGACAGAATTTTGTTGGACTTCAGTCGGGTTCAGACAGAATTTTGTTGGCTACAGTCGGTTCAGACAGAATTTTGTTGGACTACAGTCGGGTTCAGACAGAATTTTGTTGGCTACAGTCGGTTCAGACAGAATTTTGTTGGCTACAGTCGGTTCAGACAGAATTTTGTTGGGCTACAGTCGGTTCAGACAGAATTTTGTTGGCTACAGTCGGTTCAGACAGAATTTTGTTGGGCTACAGTCGGTTCAGACAGAATTTTGTTGGGCTACAGTCGGTTCAGACAGAATTTTGTTGGGCTACAGTCGGTTCAGACAGAATTTTGTTGGACTACAGTCGGGTTCAGACAGAATTTTGTTGGACTTCAGTCGGGTTCAGACAGAATTTTGTTGGACTTCAGTCGGTTCAGACAGAATTTAGTGGGCTACAGTCAGTTCAGACAGAATTTTGTTGGGCTACACTCGGTTCAGACAGAATTTTGTTGGGCTGCAGTCGGGTTCAGACAGACTTTTGGGTTCTTAATATGCAGCTGTAGACCAGATTAGATTCAGCCAGAATGTTTCTGAGCCATATTTGTGTTTTGTTAAAAATGCCATGCCTTATTAAAGCTCTGGATTTACTGATGATGTTCTGTCCTGTGCAGTTTTGCGCTGAAGCGGATAAATCCTGCATGAACCTGGAGTGCAGATTCGGAAACCTAGACATCGGCAAAGAGGTCACCATCAACCTGGAAGTTGAGCTCAACCCTGCGGTTCTTCAGATCAGCCCTGTAAGGATGACTCAGCATTTTTCTGCCACACATATTACACAAAAAGAATAGCGTTACCCAGAGCCAGCCCACCATGAGCCAGCATGTCCGTCATTATTTTACATCTTTTCATCAAATTTTCCTAATAAAACACGAGCAAGTTTCATCATAAAAGTTTATTAAAGTGTATTCGTGCCGCCTCATGTTTGCAGCTGGTACGATACTAATTGGTCAGATGTAAGAAGTTTTCATTACTGGCTTTCGATGTTGACACCTGTCCCTCCTTCGGCTTTTTAGGGAAGACATGCTATAATGCAGATGTACAGTGTCATCGAGGTCACATCACCAGTCAGAGACGCTAACACCATCCTGATAAAGGACGACAACGTTGCTCTGGTAAGTCTCACTGCAGCAGTAGTGGCCCTTAATCTAAGGACAGTCACCCTTAAGCTTTAGTTGAGCTAACATGCTTTCAAGGCGCTGACCTTTCTTTGTCAGACCATCATGTATTTGCTGACCTTTGTCCACTGTGCCGTTGCAGGTGACCCTGGAAGCGTACTACAGCCAGAAGCCACACCCACTTGTAGGCAACGCCATCATCGTGTTCAGTCTGCTTCTCGGCCTGATTATTCTGGCTATGCTCGTCGTCTGCCTCTGGAAGGTGAGTAACTCTGACCTCCTGAGCCTAATCCTGTGTATTAGGTCTAGTTCAGGATTAGGAGGTATTTTCAGTGCAGAATTCATTCATATGTATTTTAAAATAATTGTTTATTAACAGTTTGCAATTAATACATAAATTCTACTGACTGTACATTCCATACAGATCAGTGTTTGAAAAACAAAGCCCTAAAATAATGAGTAAAATTATTTTAAACACATTATTGTAAATATGTTACACCTTTGGGGTCTGTGCTAAATTTTGTATGCTTCCTACTTTAATAACCTAAGTGAATAACCTACAATAACCTAAACAAATAACCTACAATATCCTAAACAAATAAACTACAATAACCTAAACAAATAACCTAAAATAATCAAAATAAATAACCTAAATAAATAACCTTTAATAAACTAAATAAATAACCTACAATAATCTAAATAAATAACCTTCAATAACCTAAATAAATAACCTAAAATAACCTAAATAAATAACCTAAAATAACCTAAACAAATAACCTACAATAATTTAAATAAATAACCTAAATAACCTTCAATAACCTAAATAAATAACCTTTTAATAACCTAATTAAATAACCAACAATAATCTAAATAAATATCCTACAATAACCTAAATAAATAACCTTTTAATAACCTAATTAAATAACCAACAATAATCTAAATAAATATCCTACAATAACCTAAATAAATAACCTTTAATAACCTAAACAAATAACCTACAATAATCTAAATAAATAACCTTTAATAACCTACATGTATACCTTAATTAAAAATAGTTTATTAATGATTATTAATTAGATCATGAACACATAAAATCACTACTAAGCACTTCTAACATAATTAAAAAAGGGCTGATGAGGTTGAACAGCAACATCTGAGGTGTAGTAGATGAATGTGATTCACTGTATTCGGTTATGAAAAGGAACAAATACGAACTTTTCACCTGGAAAAACTGATTTACGGTTCACAGTCAGGCCTGCAAACCGCTGCTGTTCCTCTGAGGGAACATTTACACTGTTTGTACCCTGATGAATGAAAAATGTCCCTGAACAGAACTTGACCAACAGTGTCACATAGCTAAAAACAGCCTGACCGTCGTCCGTCCTTTTGTCCTCCCAGCTGTAATAGTGTGTCTGTGCATGTGTCTGATGGTCTCTTCGCTCCTCCTCAGGCTGGTTTCTTCAAGCGGCGGATAAAAGAAGAGCAGGATAAGTTTCGGCGACAAAGCTGGGACTACGTCCCCAAGTATGAAAGCGTGTCGTAAATCAGTGGGACCTTACTTTTCTCCGCAGCTTCCACACAGAGCCCAGAAAAAGAGCGAGAGATGTGAACTTTAAAGGACAAAAAAAGGAATAATATGAAGAAAATTCTGAGCTGGACTTTGCACATCAGTGATGACCGTGAGGACAGCCCTGCAGCGTAAAGGCAGCCGGACTGTGCCTGAAGCAGGAGCTGAGAGTGACTGTGCGGCTTTCTCTCAATCAAACCAAATGCACTTTCACTCTGTTTATGGGGGTGAACTGAACCCAAGGAGTGATACGGAGGCGCGTAGGCACGCGGAGCATTCGGCATGCCGCACCACTGGACACACCCCTGGACACACCTGCCGCCGCAGTGCCTGCTGTGCACGAGGAAAACACACCACTGACAGTCAAACGTCAGGCTGAGCTGCAAAACCGCTCTTCTCTTTCTCTGCCTTCTCCCCTCCATCTCCTCTCCTCCCCCCCTCTTCATTTTCTCTTTTTCTGTCCCTCTTTCACTTGTCCCCATTTTTCTTCCCCCTTCTCTCTCGAACTCCTTCGTGTTGCCATTCTTCCTTTTTCTTTTCCTCCTTCTCTTTCATTTCTCCATTTTACCCCCATTCCTTGTACTTTATTTTGCTTCTCTTCTCCTCCTTCCTTCTCTTTTTTCTCCTTTCTCCCTCTGTTATCACTCTTGAATTCCTCTTTCTTTTGCGTATCTTCCTTTTCTCTTTTTCTGTCTCTCTTTCACCCCCCCCCCAGGGTGTCTCTCTCTCTCTCTCTCTCTCTCTCTCTCTCTCTCTCTCTCTCTCTCTCTCTCTCTCTCTCTCTCTCTCTCTCTGTGAGACTCTCTCTCTTTCTGTAAGGCAGATGCTGAGTCTGTTTGTACTTCCACACCACTGGATGGATCATTTTCTCTCTCTCTCGCTCTCATTCTCTCTCTCTCTGTCTTTCTCTGTAGTTTTAACGACTCAGAGTCAAAGAAGTGTGTGTGTGTGTGTGTGTGTGTGTGTGTGTGTGTGTGTGTGTGTGTGTGTGTGTGTGAGAGAGAGGACAGATGGAGGGAATGCACGGTTGCTGTGCGTGTGTGTTGGCTGGCTGCCGTGGAAACAGAGCGAATGCTGCTGTGTTACAGACGAGTGACAAGACTGACGCGTGCCTGGCACACGGCCACCGCGCCAGAGAGAGGAAAACATGAGAAAGCCGCACATTTAGACGTGAAATCTAGGAAATGGAGAACGTCAACAAGTCCGAAATTTCAAATATTCAAACACTCGTGAAGTTTAAACATCTTGAGTTAAAATTTTGCTGAGAAAATGAGCTTCTCTGTAACGTTACGGGTTCAGTGAGCTGTGTGAACCAGGGATGTGCGCGGGTCCCGGAGAACTGCTCAGGACGGCAGTATTAAATCATGGTCCCGTTTCAGAGCGGGCAGGTGGAGAATATACTGCCTGATGTTAGCTAGGTCCAGACACAGTGGGCATACATTTCACTGACAAAGTAACGCATCGTCCACTGAGGAGAAAATACCTTGTGTGGAGGACGAGTCCTCCTCAGCGTCCGGGGTTGTCCTAGTTAAAGCTGTAGTTTAACTCATCTGAAGAGGCAGCCTCCATTACTCATCCAACATGAAAACTACCGATTTCCCACAGAAGTTAACAGTACGTTCCTTTGCTTTCCGCCAAAATCTTTTGCGATATTGTTTTTTTTAGCCTCTTAACACCAGAGCTGTCTGCTAAAAGAGCAAGCCAGCTCCACCTGTACATTCATTTTAGTGGAAGTACCTTTTTTAGGCAATTTTCCTCACAGTTAACCAGATATCTGTTCGTTAACTCTTGCATATAACATAAGAGTGCAGCATTCCGGACAGTACTTCGGCACCTTTTATGTTTAAGTAGTTATTGTGGAAATACCCAAAGTCACGTAGGATGTAATGATGAGTTGGACTCTTAAATGGACTTTTAATTGGTCACATTTGGGCCAATACTTTGAAAGAAATAAGAAAAAAACGTTATCCGTGTCATTAGTTTATATTGTTGGTATTCCACCAGCTTTCCCAGAAGGAGTTTTCCATACAGTGTTTTATTCTGTTTTATTAAATCTAACTGCACAAAAATGGCCATTGACTGATTTTACGTTGTCTTAAGAATAAATTAATGTAAACAATACGTACAGTGAATGAGGCTGCCATGGAAAAAAGCCTTGTAAAGTTGGGAAGTGGTACCTGCTAAGGGAACTTAGCTGACTGTGTAAACTTAGATTAACAGCTCAACATTAGACACGCTGTGTTTCATGGTCATAATCCATTGTTTAATATTTGTTGGAGTGTTAAACGCGATGTTTGAATGTGCTGAAATGGATTTCAGGCGGCCGTGATGATGGAAATGAGAACATATGCCAGTGACGAGTGTATGGAATACTGTGCTGTTTGCTTAAATATCAAAAATTAGAGCACATCCTTAGTCTGACCTCTAAAGTCCACCAGGGGGCAGTGTAGAGTCCGTATGCCTTAGTCAGAGGTTGTAATCCGTTTAGTCCAATGAAGGAAGCATAAAAAGACTACTGTAGCCGGCTAAAGGCTACCGCACACCGGATGATAAGCAGAGCGCAGCTAAAGACTTCATGTTTTGCCATACACACATTTTTATTCCGATTTCCAGAATCGCTAAAAATGAGTCATTTGGGACTCAGACACATCCACACTTCGATAGAGTTAAACATTATTCCGTTAACAGCACAAGGGTTTTTCGTGACGTGGCGCAGTGATACAGAGTTCAGTTGCTGTGAGGCATCATAGGTGTGCTATATTGTGGATTTTACATTAGCTTTGAACGCAGCTCAGCCAATCAGATTTCAGTACCAGAACCATCCGTTATATAATATTCAGAAACTAAAGGGACTTCAATGCAAACTGTCTGAGCTATTCTAGAAGTGTGTAGTAAAACCTTGGGCCTGCTGGTGGGCTCCGGACATTTAAGGGGTTAATATATTGCCGTAATTGTAAGATGCTGAGTGGTGCTGTGTTTTGGATGCTGTGTTTACATGATGGCAGCAGGTGGTTGACGGCAAACTACATATTCCAGGGTTTTTAATAGAGCCGTGAAGTAAAATTCAGCTTCCGCCACCAGCAAAGGCAGCGTACAGCAGTGGTGAGTTATCAAGAGTTCAGTTTTCCCAGTTTTTCCCATCCAGCATGACGGTGCAACAAACCGCATGTTGTTTTGGGAACCATGGACACTGAATTCCAGGTGGCAGTATTATATGACAGAAGCATTGAGAGAGTACAGAGCATCTCCGGACTTCTTCCACCATAAATAATCAACGTTACTAAATCTCTCTTAAGTCATGCATTTTCAGTGGTAATGCTGTCACCATGGCAACATGCCATCATCAGTACCGCTATGAGGCATGGAATATCTTATTTTCTTCACTGCCAACATGTAAACCCATCCTAAGTGTCCTACTGGTTTTTACATTTTTTTGGCGGGTGGTATTTCTCAGACATTTTCTGAATGATTACAAATCACATAATCCCTAATCACATCACTGTGTGAGTGTGTGTGTGTGTGTGTGTGTGTGTGTGTGACTACTGAAAAGTCTCTCGTCTCTCTTAAAGGTGCTGACTGTTTGTTTCACAGCGTTTTATCCCGCACGTTTTGAAGGTTTAAAATACATAAGTGCATCTGAGAAAAAAAAAAATATGTAAATCAAAACCACAGTGATGTTCAGGGAGTCACAAATAAGAAGCACATTTCTTTGTTTTTCATTTCGCTATTTTTAATAAATTGATTTTAATAAGTGATTGTATTTTTTGTCCTTGCAACTACAAAAATAGTGTTTTAAAAATGTCTTTGTGTCCACATGTGCTTTGGTATAATTTAATGTTATTGATTAATGCACTGGAATGTTCTTCATGCTTTGATAAATAAATGAAGTTTCTATTTAAACATGAGGCTGACTGGCTTTGGTTTTATCTGAACATTCATCGTCTAAAAGCTGCTACAGGATAAGATTGTGTGTGTGTGTGTATGTGTTAATGTGTGTGTATACATGCATGTACAACACCGTTCAAAAGTTTGGAATCATAAATTTATATACATATACATTTTGTGTTATTGTATTTCGCTGTTGTTGGAAGAAAACCTCATATCTCCAAAATAGTAACTTCACAGAAGAAGGAAAAAACCTACTTCACTTTTAATGTAAGTGAATGGAACCAGACGTCTTTCCAAGTCATTTTGGGTCGTTTCTTTTGGTCCATTCATCAAGAAATTTACATACAATGTAAAGAACAACAGGCATTTCTAAATGACATCAAAAACTGAAAAATGACAAAAATGGAGACATTTATCTATTCTATAGACAATAAAAGGTACTTTTAGATATAGATCTTAAAAGATAGGATAAATAGTTATATTTTTATGGGAATATTTGTGGTTATCGGGTGCAAGAGGTGATTTTTGAAATATGAGTATTATATTAATTTTATTATAAATCCATGTAGCCATTGTAGATTCCTCTAAATGAATTAGAGCATGTATATAACTGATAACATCTCACACACCAAGCGCATTTTTAAATGGTCATTAAAAGCAGCACTATTTTATTTGCCCTCATCCACCAAAGTGAACTCACTGACTGATCTTGGGTGGTAGATCTCCAGGACCAGGATTGGAGACCCTTAAACTAGAACTTATTGGCCGATGATTAGAATCTCCAAAAGCAGCTCAAACTGGGCTACAAACATTCAAGTTGCATGTGAACGCGCTCAGTTTCAGCTTTGAATGAAGCAATGAAGCTCTTTGTGGTTTTTCCACTTTAGCCAAATGGACAGTAGCTGCTCAGTGTTACTGCTTGAACGTTCAGTGAGGAGCAAAGGAGATCTTTACACTAAATGAATTCCGTCTGTTTATCTTGTGCTGCATCTCGTGTGGAACTGCATCTCCAAAAGCAGCTCAATCTCAGCTGAGATAAAGCTTCAGCTCCTGAATGAGGCGGAGAAACTTGCAGTTCTCCTGTCGCTTTTCCAAAATGGAAAGCGTCCTGCATGCTGTCAGTTTGCCCCTTCAAAAGAGATCTTTTCTTGCTCCATGAACAAATTTGCAATTTTTTTTTAGCTAGTTTGTAGTTTTTTCACAAAAAAAAAGTGTTTATTCATGTTGCAATCAGTGGCCAATTATCCAATCATAAGATTTCTGCAGATTATTCAAAATATCATGGAACACTGTAGTCTGCTCTATAAATCTGATTAGAAAATCTGATAAAGAGGCTGGATTTTAGCCCAGTACTCAGATTTCTCAGTCACTCTGAACTCTTACTCTGATTTCTTTCGGATTTCTCAGTCTGAGCACGTCCGAAAACAGACCACAGTTCCAGAGATAAGCAAGCGGCTTTGCCATGAGACACAGCAAAACACTTTTGGAGCGACGCTGAAACCAAATACAGGCCTGACGACATGAAGCATGTAAATATTCTTCGTTTTATTGATGATGTCTGTTCATATTTTTGGGTAAAGTGGGCCGATGTGTTTTTTTTTTTTTTAAAGCTGCAGTGTGAAGTTTGAGTTTACATGTTTACGTCACGTCTTCTGTGAGTTTACTGGCTGGTTGCAAAGCAGAAGCCTGATTACTGTCTGACTCACATCGCCCTGGAGTTTCCCCATTATCTGATTACTCAAGTGCGTGTAGACTGCAGTAATCGGATTATTAAGAGCATATTTGTTATATATATATAAGCAAACTTGTTATATTATTCTGCTCAGCGCTGGGAGCGGCTTGTTTTTACGACACAGCTAAGTGATAAGTTTCTACTTTAGCACATATAAAAGCAGAAAACAGTTCAGTTTGACTTTTTCTTTATTTCGCATAGCTGCTGTATAAAAATAAAAGAACACTAGAGGTCGTGCGTTACTGTGAATAACAGCATGGCTGCGATGGTCTTCTGTACTTAGGACTAAATCACAGCCGTGATGTTATTCATGATAACACACTCCCTCTCAGGTTCTATTGCTTAATTACATGACTAGTCGTAATTATATAGATCTGTCACTTTGCACAGGACTAGAAGATTAGAATCAGTTGTATATATTCATCATTCATTTGTTTGATATTATTGAAAACAGTGATTCCAAACTTTTAAATGGTAATGTGTGTGTGTGTGTGTGTGTGTGTGTGTGTGTGTGTGTGTGTGTGTGTGTGTGTGTGTTTAAATAGCTGCAT